>NW_026260165.1:0-109858 GCF_024291825.1 Alternaria postmessia | reverse complement strand
GACAAGGACTCACCCGCAAAATGACCCACAACACCAAGGAAGCTTAGGTGGTTACTCGACGTCCACACGTCGACGCTTATACTTATTTTGCTTCGCGCTGTCGTTACGAGCTTCTTGATCTCCTCTCTCCGCTCCTCCAGGGTTACTCTCGTGTATTCAGCGATCGTAGCGGTTGACGTAGGCAGCGCCTTCAAGAGATCGCTTCGATTCCATGTAAGCAACCCTCGTAGCTCAGGTGAGGTTGCAACTAGAAAGCTAATATCTTTTAGTATTACCCAGTCAATAAGAGCGGCTTGGAGTTGCTCCTCTTGCCACGGCGTATGCGATACAAGTCGATTCGAACCAGCAACCCTCGCAGCGTCAAACGGGGAGCTCCATCTTAGATCTTCCTGTACAACCTCAGGCAGAAGGCCTGTATTGACGTCAATCCGGTGGACCTTCTTCATATGGTTGATGATATGATTGTAGCCGTCAACAGTCTTGATTTGGTCCTTTAATTGCTCATTGTGGCAGCGCTTACAAAGCCAGTACTGCTTTATCTTCCCGTCTATTTCCTTGTACGTGAGATGTACCCCATAACGCCATATTCGGGATACAGTACGTTTGCCAAGGAGTTGACTTTTATTTTTTACTGCGTACGATAAGCTCTGTGGATCTAAGCGTTGCCCAAGCTTGTATACGTGGCTGAAATCAACATCAAACGCAGGCTCGTTGTCGTCAAAACTCAGCTCAGAAACCTGTGAGGATATACCCAACGGCGTAGGGGTTACTGGAGGTAATTGAGATGGCGATTCTGATGGTGCTGTACGGCGAGAGGCAGCATGGTGGTATACAGGATAGTTTGACGCGGAGGAGTTGACTGACGGGGTTGAAGGAGTACCCCGTACCCAGCTTCTGAGTTGAGATTGAGACATATTCAATTGATGATACTGACGATATACAGCTGGCGAGAAGCCTCTATATCAACAAGCCCATCATCCCAGCCACCTCCCAGCCACCGCAATACTCAGTCACCAAAACAAAACTTCTCACAATACCCACGATACCCACGAGGTTTCCAGCTTCCATCCACGAGCCGATACACCCTGTACAGCTATCGTGAGGTCTATCCAGCTTTCCGTGGTGTTGTTGTTGCCTCTGTTGCGCGATATCTCAACGATGAGCGATGAGGAGCCGCTAATTGGGCTACAGTCAACCCACAACACCACGGAAAGCTAGATAGACCTCACGATAGCTGTACTTCCTCATCGAGGGCCTGCCGTACGCCAAAAGCAAGGTTCTATACCGCGTAAACCAGCTATATCTCATCATGCAACATACAAGGACCCCCGTAGCGCAGGTATATATACACGCTGTTGTGAATAGAGACTTTGCCGTCTCCGTTAACTACACCTACAATAGCGTAGTGCGGTTACTAATAGGGACTTGTCCCGGCTTCCTTTATAAGCCTCTCTCGGGTGTAGTTGGAACCACTGTAGTGTTTTTTTTTTGTTCGAATTAGGTTACAAACCTCTCTTTTTGCTTCTTTTTGGATACAGGTACGCCTACAGCAACCGCAACACTAAGAAATCAGCTGTATAGGACTCCTACGCTGTTTTTTCGGCTTCACAGCGATCCCCAGCCAAAACCCGATAACTCCGAGCCGTACGCCGTACTACGGCTCCCAAAACTTCACCCCCTACGGATACGATACGGACCAATGAGAGGTCTCCTACGTACGGCTTACGTACGTCGTATCAACGTACCGTACCCCGCCGTACTACGTTACGTTGGGAACGCTGTGTATAGCAAGCACGAGAAGCTCCGCATCCAGACCGTACCAGGTTTCGTTGGGTCGTCCGGTACACTAATGGGTACGCTACAGTTGATCAGTTGGGGTATAGATGGCTTCCAACCGTTTGAGCACTTCCGAAACAATAAGGGCCTGTGGAATCTCATGCTCCAGGCACAGCGCGAGATACTGACCCTGTCGCGGTTCGGATTGATGGGATGGCTGTTGTCTTGGCTGATAGGGTCTTGGGCGACAGTAAAGATGATCGTGGGCCCAATAGATAGTGCTCTGCCGTTGCACTGTCATATCTTCAACGCGTTTCACCATGGAGGGAAGGTTATCAAGCAAGACCTCAAGGTGCTAGAAGATCTAGTAGTTGAGGGGCAAAGTGAAGGACATGTGATGGTAGCATTGAGCGAGATCATCCGAATGGCGGAGGAGCATGTAGCGAAGAGGTTGCCATCATCTTGAGGGCCTTGGGTAGTCGAGCAGGTACGTGAGAGGTGTTGTTAATTCCGAATTGTCATACCAGATTGCGCAGTTGCATTCTAATCAAGGTAGCTACACCCATTTCGATTTCAATGGGTAATCGAGATTCAGCGAGGACGGCTGAATCTAAAGATCTTGGCAGGTGTATAGCGCTTTGAGGTTTTTCTGCAAAAGGATGATATGAGAGGTCAAGGGACACTGCTTGAATCTCCTGCTACTGCCCTTGAATGGACCACACGGTGCTGGGCAAGGATGCGTCTACATTTCGTGATAGAACTGTAGCTGACTAGGTCTATTGGCGCATCTGAATTCTCTAATTCAACCGCTCCACGTCTTCCCTAGTCTTCTCCACACCCAGAAGCCATCCAATCGCCAAGATCTGGTCTGAGAAGGACTTCTTCGCCAACTCCATCTCCCGAAAAACGCTAAAACCATGTGGAACACCGGGGTAAACATCTAGCTTCGTCTTCACTCCAAAATATCGTAGTACTTGTTCGTAGATAAGTCCGTCGTCCCTCAACGGGTCCGCACCGCACACCTGGATGTAAACTGGTGGCATACCGCTATGAGGTGCAGGGTGATTAAAAGGCGAAAAGTCCGCGGAATGCACATCAGGCTCGTACGCAGCCAGCATGTAATCTATCGTACCCTTGTTCAGAATCATAGCGTTCTCGTTCTGATTCCTAGAGAACCAGAGGTGCTTGTAGGCCTGTGGCACGATCTCCCCGGACAGCAGCCATGGTATAGCGAGAGAAAGGCCAGTAATGGGTGGTGATGATTTACTGGAAAACCACTTCTGAGCAACGACCGCTGCAAGATTGGCACCTGCAGAAGCGCCTAGTAGAACGAAGCCTTTGGAGAGGTCGGCGCCGAGCGTGCTGGCATTTTGGGAGAGCCATCGAACGCTATCGTAAGCATCTCGGGCAGCTGTGGGAAATTTATGGGTTGGTGCTAGGCGATAAGAAATATTGACCGCTACAGCAGAGTAGAGGTTTGCAAGGACACGAGATACTGAGCTCAGCTGAGTGTTGTCACCTAGGATGAACCTGGTTGTGGTGGTTATTGACTAACCGACGTAGTAGAAAGAGGGTAGTGAACATACCCTCCGCCATATATCAGCACAATTAGAGGTCTAGGCTGTTGTGATGCGACTTTAGGGCGAAAGATGCGAATCTGCGAGGGTGTGCCGTCTCGGAGAGGGATATCAACGACTTCTCCCTGGTCAAGCGTGGGATCAGGAGGTGGCAATTTAGAGAGAAATTTGTTGAGGTTCTCTAGCCCATCGATGTTATGTTTCTGCTTGTACTGCTTCGTTGTCAAGGAACGTACTGGCATCCCGACGAGATTCTTACAGCTGACAATTCTGGACTAGAAATAGATAAGGTTAGCAAATACAAACTATGACTGCGAAATAGATGAAAAAGTTACTCGTACTTCTCCACTGCAAGTGCGGCGACTTTGTCTTTAGTATCATAAGACATCTTCTTTACTTTCGAGATGGTATACGAAAGATAGGACTTGAACAGCAAGGTTGCAATGAACTCGACAATGGCATGCCATCTCGAATTAAATACAGGCGTACGGACGAATGTCTAATGAATTACTGCATGCGCTCGAAATCAGATATGCGAAACGGACAATAATAAGCAGCTTTGAAGCGCATGCATCCAATAGGCTACTGAGTCGCAAGCTTGAATTCTGGTGCGAAGCTTCTCGGTCTCGGTCTCGGCTCAAGTACGATGTGTCTTTTTTTAGTCGGCGGATACCTCGTTAGCGCGACCGCCCTTTAGCTTCACCAAATTGCTCATGCGATAAGTACAACGATAGATATAGTCTTGAAAGCCTTACTACAGGCAATGGATGTTGTACGTACTTGACGATGTTTCAGAGACAATTCTCCCCATCGCGTGCGGCTAACACTGGGCCACCGAGTTGAAGAACGTGTCTCTTGATACGACCCCGCTACCCTATTGGGCCTACCCGGAACCTCTTCTTGCTGACTGCGACTCCGTCAAAACGATCAGACAAGAGACAAACATCTTGTAAAGACGTACGGATTGGGGTAAGATAGGCTTCTCGGACCCAGCAACCATTCGAGAGGCATTGTGCCGCCACCCTGTCAGCGCAAAGGCGGATATCTGGTCCTTGAGAATGCTGATATAGAATATGGTGTGTACCACGCTTGTTAAAGAAAGATCTGACAAGACTTGCGCATACAGCATCAAAGCTCTTCTCGATTCGCAGCCGGTAACACGTTTACATCTTCCGACAATCCAGGCTACGACACGATGTGCTTCAATGCGCACCAAGCAGTAGTTTACTGTTCGTCGATCAACTCGGAACAGCGTCTTGATCATGAACAGGCGAGGCAGAAGGCGGAAATGGAGTCTGGAAAGTCGTAAAGGCGGCTAGGTACCACCCATTCAGACATCGTGAATGGCAGCAACGTTGCCAATCCCCTCGATGCTTCGTCCTCTCGAACTCAGGCATCTAGACATGTAATCGTTGATTCAAACATCTGCAGTGTGTCATCGTTCTGAAGTTGTATAACTACAATGTCGACGACCGGTGGATATGTCCAATCTGGATGCGCTGCTCAATGCCTTGTGGTTTGTCGATCCGCGGTGGAACTGCCATGCTATCTTTTCTCCGTTGCCTCCACATGTCTCTGTTCTCCTTCAACTTTTTTGCCTCCGGATGCTCAGTCGTAGATATCTTTGCTAGCGCAGCCAAAGCTTCTTCTGTCACTCTCTCGCATCTTTCAACTTTCCCGAGCGCGTTGTAGGCTGTGGCTAGCTCTATCAGGCCGCCGATCCTATCAGGATGAAACTCGCCTCTTCCTTGCAATGTGTAACGCTGTCGCTCAGTAACATCAACCAGGTATGTCTCTGCCTCGGCCCATCTTTCTTGAAGCACCCAAATTCGGCCAAGATGATAACGACCCCAGAGATAAGCTATGTGACCTTCGCCTAGATTGCGTGCAGCGATAGGTAGGCCATGTTGGATGAGTGCTTCAGCTTCATGAATCATGCCCATCTTGCATTTTACAAGAGCGAGGTTCACCATCGCGAGTAATGTGTATGCGTGCTCCTTGCCAAGTTTTTCCTTCCGAGTTTCCAGAATCTTGATCATCATATCATGCGCTTCGTCCAGGTGTTGCTTGTTTCCCGTCTTGGTGGCAGAACTACAAAGGTGCTCACGCGCCTCGAGGGTGCGTGTGTGTTCATCGCCGTGCACCTTCTTCATGCCTTCCGATGCTGTGATAAAGAGTTGACGGGCTCGATTCACATGCTCTTCGGTGAAGAACATGAGCAGGGTCTGGCCAAGCCAGTCAATCGCATCGAGGGTGTCTTCTTGGTCGAGACCAATCAGCCTAGTCAGACCCTCGACCGCCTCTTCTTGAAGAAGCTTCGCCTGGCTAAATTTGCCTTGTAAGAAAACCGATTTTCCAAGATTGAATTTGGCAACCAGTGTCTCTCGGTGGTCGGTACCCAGATATAGCGCACATGCGTCTAGAACGTCTTTTTCTAGCTTAGCCGAGTCCTCACTTTGTCCGAGATTGTACAGGGTCGTGGCCAGTAGATGGGTAACGCGACGGGTAACAGGGTGCTTCAGGCCCAGGATCTGAGTCGTGAAATCTTTGACTGCAGTTTGCAGTCGCTTGGCCTCATCCCACCGTCCATTTTGCATGTACACCAGGCTGAACTTGGCATATGTAATAGCCTTATCCCTATCGAAGCCACCCTCAAAAACTGGCAATGGATTCATTCTTGCCATGCGCTTGTCTCTCATGCGTTGTTCTATAGATTGCTGACATTGGCGTACATGATCGACATGAGGCAGGATATATTTCCGAACGTCCTCCTCTTCTTCTGTATTGCCAAGCGGCGGAATGAGAATACAATGTGATAGTAGCATGGCTGCGGCTTCAGACCAGACTGCTTGCGCTGCAACACTCATGCCAGGTCGCTCGCGGGCCCACTTGTGCACAAGGGGGTGCATAGAGTAGCTGTCAGCATTTTGGCTTTTGATTATAAGTGAGAACTGGATCAGCTGCCGTAAAGCTATGCGCAGCCGATCTTCATCAAAATCCCTCGTATGTCGCCCATCTCGGATGATCTGTGATGGGTTAGAATAAATCTTAGAGGAACGAATGATGGGATGACCTACACGTGGAAGGACGGGTGGACTACGGTTCTGGTAGAGATATGCAAGAACCAGGAAAGCAGTTTCTTTGCACCACGTTGACCAGTCGCGTGTGGGCTTAGCATCCTTAGACTGGCGTTCATTGATCTTATCTTCAACTTCCTTCTGGTGTTCGACCTGGGCATTCTCGACAGCTCGCTTCAGTAGGTCGTATCGAATGTCCTGGTTGTGGAGAAATGCGAATGTGTCAAGCAACTGGAGTGCGTCCCGAGATGCTCTAGTTCCTCGCTTCTCGATAGCCTCTCGATTCAGTTCAAACGTCGAGAAGACGCTCAGCTCGTCAGCGGCGTCTTTGTCTTTCACTGGAAGTCTGTTTTGCCTTGTTCGTTCCCATTGGCGCTCGTAGTAGTGTAGATATTCGCTAAGCCTGCAATACTCTTCACGGATAGCCCGACCTGCATGCGTGATAGCCAATGCAAGATAACCAAGCGCTTTGGCAATGGATAAAGCGATGCTGGATACGACCGTGTCCCATGGTTCTGACTGGCCGGCTGCTTTCAGAAGTAGACTGCTTGCATCGCTCGTACTGAGTCCTTGGAACTCGAAATATTTTTCACCAGCTGTACCGTAAGCCTTTTTTCCAGGATCGCGGGTTGTGACAAGAACGTGACCTCGGTTCCCTCGTGGAAAATAGTTGGCAAGCTTGAGGTCGGGGTCGTCGGCGTTGTCGATGATAAGAAGCCAAGGAAAACTGAGGTTAGATAACCAATGAAGCGCGGCGTTCTCGTTAAGGTCCACTTTTCCGATCTTTGATACATTCTGGGAGAAGGTCTGTTTCAACCGCGATGGGCTACTGCCGTCTACCCAAAAGACGCCCCAGAAGCTAGAGGTAACCTGTCAGCAGCAGTATATAAACTTGGTGCCATATAACAACTGACTATTGTCGGTTATCTTGAGCAAACTTGGAGCAGAACTGCGTCTTTCCTGCGCCTCCAAGCCCGTATACAACGAAGCGCTTTTGTTCTGCCTTTGTGATATTTTCACCCCGTTGCTTCTGAGAAGGAGCCGGTAAGAACCAGCTTCGCAAGCGTTCTGCATAGTCCTCACGACCAGTATAGAATGGATCAACGGGCTTGGGAATATCAAAATGTTCGTTCGTCATCGAGGCATCGGATGTTGGATTGTGCGCAATGTTATTGATTGCAATACCGAGCTGGTTCACAACTGACACCGATTCTATGTTGAAGTCGCGATACGCCGTCGTGTTGACTACGGTCTCGTATGGAGGTAGCGATGAGTGCTGCGCTTGCTCCATTCGATTCTTCAGGTCTTGAAGATCGGCAACCAACTGCTCCAACTGAGCATTTTGATCCTCATGGTTTTGACGAGCAGACTGCCTGCATATGAGTCAGTGGTAGCTTCTCGATTAGCAGATCAACTTGCATGGAAATAAAGCCGAGCAGCATTTGCAAGGCTCCCTGGTATGTGTTGATCTGGTCTCTAAGTCCAGAAATCATGCTGTCTTTGCTTTTCTTCCTCCGCGACTTGTCCAAGCTATCGAACCTGCCAGTCGCCAGCCTGTGATCGCCGTATATGGACTTCACCGAAGCCTCGAGTTTCTCGGTAAGCTTCTGTCCATTTTTGAGAGTCTGTCCAGTGCTGGTCCAAAGGCTCCTTTCGTCATCTCCCATCTCAACGTTGGTGACACTCTTAAGATACTCCTTCTCGAGGTGACCGTGCACCTTTTGTAGACCTTCGACCTCATTGATTAAGCCTTCGATGCCCTCGTCAATGGTCTTAGCTGCTGCTTTGATATCTTTGAGATACTTGACAAGTCGAAATGCAACATCAGCAATTCCTACACCCGCAGCCACCAGCGAAACAGGATCAGCCATGATTCAAGGTTATCTCAAGACCAGTCGCCATGCGACAAGGGTAGGCGGGATTGCTCGTGCGAAGGCTGTGGAGATAGTTGAGACACGCAATAGAACGCGATATTGTCAGAAAGCAGATCGAGAATGTCGCACTGAACAGAGAAGCCGTCGTATAACACAGAACGTAATAGCCTTTCTCGATGACCTCAGTCGGCTGCAACAGGGGTTCTCTTTCGCTGACAAAAGGGCAAAAAAGCGGCTGGAGTCGCAAACATGCATGCGGAGAAGAGCCTCCATCTTCTTGGATGACGACGCGCTCGGCCGATAGCTGTCGAGGGAGGCATCAGGCAAACTGTAAGAGGGTGCGGATGTGACATTGCACAAGGCAGAGCGGACATAAGACGCGTTGCGAGCCAACCGTAACCGAAGGCGCAACCGATGGCTTGACTAGCGTCATGTCATTGGTGCGCTACGAGGCTTAGCGCCCGCATGTGACGGCCCCCAATCTGCCACATTTGATCAGTCTCATGCGCTGATAGGGAAGGTGAACTAATGCGGTACAACTGGGCTGAGACTGTTATCCCCTTCAATTTGGGGGCGGAGTTACAATAGCAGAAGCCTCGTGTCGACGTTCTCACGCCAACCGCGCTCTGTTGCAAAGCAACTGTACACATCGCTATCGTTGAGCGGGCGACGGATTTGCAGCCATGGACAGATCATACATCGATGTTGGAGGCAGAACAGCGTCCAAAAGTATAGCCTTACTTCTAGTCGTCCTTAGCCTTGTAGGCTACAAGATCTGGAAACGCCAGGTTGAGCGTAGAGTACGCGCGTCCGAGTCATTTCGTCGTACTGTCGCTGATATGTGGTAGGAGGAAGACCAATATGCAGCGCAAATGGGATGCAAAGCACCACGGAGATGGGCAGCGAAGTGGCCGGAAGGCCTGGATCTGCTTCTCAGGGTTGGGCAACACGCAAGAGCGCAGACTATACTTCAGTTCTTCTTGGACGTAGTGGAATCCAGTGGCCCTACTCATGAGCAACAATTGCGTAGGTGTCTAGGTGAAGGATGGAGCCTTTGGCACTGACGAGTCACAGTTGGAGCTCGTGGCATCAATACAGTAGAACCGCGCAACATTGAGGAGGTCCTTTCTGCACAGTTTGAGGGTTCGTAGTCCATTTCCCCCTCGCATGCCGACATCTACTGACACTTACGGTAGACTTCAGCCTTGGGCTTCGACCCAAGCATTTCGCTCCATTGATGGGAAGTGGCATTTTTACCCAAGATGGTGCAGCGTGGAGGCATTCGCGGGCACTTCTACGGCCTCAATTTACGTCCAACCGCTATCAGAATTTTGAGGAGATGAAGAAATCGGTGGAGAGCCTCACGGATCAAATTTCTCCCAACAGCGTCGTGGATCTGCAGCCGCTATTCTTCCGTTTGACTTTCGATACGACTACATTCCTTCTCTTTGGTAAGACACTAAGCTCTTTGCAAAGCAGCGATATCGCTGGCAAGGAATCAGAATTTGCGGCAGCTTTCAACCTAGGCCAGGACTACTTATCACATCGTGGCCGTTTGGGAGACTTGTACTGGCTAGCCAATACTCCCGAGTTCTGGCGGGCTTGCAAGACTTCGCATCGCTTCGTCGACGACGCAATCCAGGACGCACTGGATAATGCGGATAAGTCAGAGCCTGAGAAGACAGAAGACGAGGATAAGAAGAGTTACGTGTTCATTGACGCGCTCATCCAGGAGACCCGGGACAAGAAAGAACTCCGCGATCAGTGCTTGAACGTTCTCCTGGCGGGCAGGGATACGACCGCATGTTGCCTCAGCTGGACTTTGCGCTTGCTGGCTCGACATCCTCAGGTTCTGGAAAGACTACGTAAGGAGATCGATGAAGTGGTGGGCCTTGGAGAAGATGCGTCTCAGCCAACTCGAGTGGATCTGAAGAAGATGAGATACCTCGATCTGGTTCTGAAAGAAGTACTTCGCCTCTACCCATCGGTGCCGGTAAATTCTCGCGCAGCACTCAAGACAACAACGCTTCCTGTTGGAGGAGGCCCGGATGGTCAGTCCCCAATATTGGTAAGAAAGGGCGAGGCCGTCGGTTATTGCGTATATGCTATGCATCGCCGCACCGACATTTACGGAGAAGACGCACTCGATTTCCGCCCCGAGAGGTGGGAAGATGGAACGCTGTTGCACGATGTGGGTTACGGGTATCTACCCTTCAATGGAGGGCCAAGAGTATGTCTAGGCCAAGAGTTCGCTCTCTTAGAAGCAGGATACACTGTGGCGAGACTGGTGCAAAAATTCCCTTTCTTGACTGTTCCGCAAGATGATCCTGTTGTCGCGGTCGGAAAGGAAAAGCAGATCCTGACACTAGTGGTCGCTTCGGGAGATGGATGCCGTGTACACATGCGCTCGTAGAACAAGATGAAGCTTTGTCTTATAACAATGTTATAATCCGCGAATCGTGGCCCGAGTAATGGGACGGACTGTTGCAATCCCAGCCAAATCGGCGTATGAAACTGTCATGCTCATTGCTCCATATCGGTATATTGTGGTTCTGTGCATTGCGGGTGATGCAAAACTGCATCCAGTGTCTAGACGTTCTGGTCCATGAGGTGTTCGGAAGAATCACAAGTTCTGAGAATTGATTTCATCTTGTCGATCGTGATATCGAGGAGTCAGGCATGGCCTTACTCATGAACGTTTATTCGGTGATAAAGCTGTGCCCGGCAAGAGTCTATCGGTTCGCAACATGGATACGATAGTGGCGGGCTTGTGAAGGAGTTGAAATGATGCTAATAGAGTCGTATGTTTCCGAAGGCGAGGTAAGTCTTGAGGTCGATCGGCGGACGTGGTGCTGCTGCACAGATTCGGAGATATGATCGCGATTCCTCGAGAATTGAAGGTATTAGAAATCTATAGCACTGGGTAGTAAGTGAGCTTGATCTTGGCCATAGTTCCTTTTGAATATCGCCAAGGGTGTGTGCGGGAGGCTAAGGTCAATCGTGACAGCTTACGAAGATTCAGGCGTAAGTACCGATCATCTCACTTCCTATCCGTTCTCCCAATCCCCTTCAGAGTACTAAGCTCCCTCGTTCTTGTGAGAATCGCAAGCGGCTGGCTAGCTATGGGTCATGGCGATTCGAGGACGGATATGGGAGTACGGTGGTGTTCGTGGTTACGGTGATCACAACTATGCACGACCTTGCAAGCTGTTATGGTACCTAGTGGCATGGTTGAGGTATCGCCGGTTTATACGACGATAGGCAGGCGCGTCTGGGGACAAATATGCGTCATTGTGCTGAATTGGCATAACGCGCTCGGCCGCGAATATGGCAGTTGCAGTTGTTCAAAACGTTTTGAAGGATGTTCTGAGTACACGGTCACGCATTACAACACTTGTTTGAGACGAACTGCGAAAGAAGATGTTGGGTCGAAAGGGTTGACTTCAGTCTGGAGTCGCGCTTGGTGTCGGAGATTAGCGCCGGCTAATGGCGCGTTCCGTGCGTGTATTGCCAAGCCTTGCACATCTTCCACTATTCGCTGTCTCCGATGAGCCTCATTCCTTCGTCCACTTACGCCTTGCTGCAGCCACATAAAGCGATCGTTCTTGAATCCACTCCCATCATAGCATCTACGAACATCTGCTTATGCTCACCACACGGGACGCGACCAGTTGGCCTAGACCTCCGTAAGCTTGCCATATTCATGATGCATTGATTGCCGCGCATGCCGCTTACTGCGCATGTACGTTCGTGTTCAAGCTTCGCTCCAGACGGCACGCAGGTCCTGAGCAGAGTACCCACTTGCTTCGAGCCTATCTTGAGCGGGTTGGCCGTGAACATGTCGCGCTACATAGCCCGCATCCGAGGAAAGAAATAAGACCGCCCCGGAAATGCTTCCTCTGTTGATGGCACGTACCTTATGATACCCCGCTTACCCTTCGCACCCTGCTACCAATCCGACCGCTTGGGTGTAATAGGAAAGCACGTTCGTAGCGGTACAGCAATCTAGCTACCGTTTTTGGGTGCGATACTTGGTCTTAGTCCATGAAGGCTGGTATCGACAACGTGTCGCAATAGTTACTCTTACACAGATTCGAAATAGAATGGCAGCACCATCTTGATCTGGGGCATCATGGAAGACCCATCGCACCGAAGGAGCCACATAACTTTGCAGCATCACGCATAGAAGGATTCACGCTTGTCGGGATTAAAACATCGTTGCGCCAATAATCATGATGTTACGACCTTCCGCCCCACGCGGCCAAGTCGATGGGTAGATGCGACTGAAAGTAGTTCGTCTTGAGTTAGCGACTGTGGGGAACCTAGACTCAGCATGGCAGCCTTCCAGGGTCCTGACGGGGTAGACGTACGATAACGGTAAGTCACCTCTGCAATCTAAACGCCCCGTTCCGCAACCGATGGGCCGGCGGGTATGTCGCCTTTCGCATTCTTTGAAGAAGCGCCGTGCCCGTCTTGAATCCGTTCCTCGACTCCATTCGAAGTTACATAGTAGCCCTCATGACTTCCAGCAACAGCAACATCTACTCAACGACCAGGTATCTGGCCCAAGAGCGGACGCAGAACGTCAAGATTCCAGGCGGCAGTCGCTCTACCACACTTTCAGGAGTCAAAGATGCCGACTTCGTCGCAATCGGCCTTGGAGGCACAAACATGCTGGCAATGCTCTGGACAATAGCTATGGGCCGCCGCGCCGTTGGTGTCGACCTCCGCGGTGATCCATTTCTGGGAGTGCACTGGAACATCCGTCAAGACATGTATCATCAGCTGGGGCTTATCGACAAGATGATGTTGGATCGATACGGATTGGGCAACCTACCGAAAAGACTAGATGGATCGCTACTAAGCTTGGCAGATCTCTTCTACCATCCAATGACGAAGTCTCGAGATATCATACCAGGAGCCATCATTGAGGGATACGAGAAGGAATTACACATGGTTGGTGAGATTCACAACATCGAATACATCGACGACCGTTGGAAAGATGGCAAACCTCATCGCACAGTTACCACTGTACCTCCGCCAAATATTCCGGAACATCCATGTCCGACCGAGATCAGGACAGATTTGCGAGAGGTCCTCGATGGCCCTTCAACCTTTCAGGCCGCAGCGTTCTCGATCCAACTTCTTCTTCGTCGCTACCTCGAGGCACTGGAGAAGATTGATCTTAACGCCGGCAAGACGCCCAGATGTCGTCTTTTTACCAAACACCGTGTGGTACAGGATGGAAGCGGTCTAGTCCACCTTCCTTGCGGCAGAGTCCAGATCCGAATCGAAGAGGTCACTGAAGTCCAATATCATAATGACCTTCAACGTATCCGCACACCTGGAAGTGACTTCATCGACCTTGGTGTACCAGAGCTTTTTAGCATTGCAACAGGTATCAACTGCCGTGAAGCGGAGCAACTAGGCTTCCAACAACATGACGTTCACGTTGACCACGGCGACGGTCAAGGCGCCAAAGTAGCCCAGGCAGATTTCGTTGCTGGACAGTTCAACATTCTTGTGGACGGACGATTACGCCGCCGCATCGCTTCAGAGTTCGACCAACATGGCAACGAGTCTTGGGTACGACAGATCACGGTTGGCCACGAAGGCGATCCGCGAGTAGCTTGGACCATTGTCGAGGTTCCTGAACACATATCTTTGTGTCCAGTCGAACGCGGCCTCGTCAGCGCCGATACTAGTAAAGATTCCGCAGAGTACTTTGCAGCATATCAATTCTTGCTGTACGACTACTACATCTCGCAAGCTTCTCTAGTCCTCGAAATCTCACCCGACGAACTCCGCCGTGTAGCCATGGTATATGGCCCCAAACCTTTCAGCCTCGTCGAGCGCATTGGTACTGACGCACGCGTCGCCACAAACGGCATCGTAGCAGGCGACTCCTTCGGCAACGGCCATTTTCTGCATTCAGCAGGCGCCATGTGCGGCATGCTCGGCCACGGCTACCGGTTTCTCGAATACTGGCAACGCCGCGCTGCTTCGCACTGCGCCGAATCGTCTCTTTGCTTACTTGCAGACCGTATTAAAGCCGATACGGAAGCGCTATTGGAGGTCAGTGCAAAGGAGTTTAGTCAAGCAATTCCCAGTAACTTTGGTGCGGAGAGGGGGAGGAAGGTTGCGGCCGCTAGTGGAATTGCGGAAGGGAAGAGGGCGAAGGTCAACGCGAAGAGGGAGAGAGGGAGGAGGTGGGATCAGGCGCCGTTAAATCCGACGGATTGGAGGAGGGTTTTCATGCGAAATGGGCGGACTTGGAGCGATAAGTTGCCGAGGATTGACGAGAGGCATCCAGCTTCGAGGGTGGAGAAGGCAAAACTTTGAGCTGCACAGCTCTCAAAATGCACAGTACTATAAAACCCTTCTTATGGAGGCCATTTCATTCTATACATAGCTTTCTACTTGATAATATACATCGATCTCCATCTCTATCGTAGGCGATCAGACTTCGTCGATGAAGTTCTCCCATTCCATCTTAAACAGGCTGCTTTTATCGAAACGTTCGATATCCTCCATGACTGGGGGATTAGAAGGTACTGGCTCCGAGAGTGGCTTGGGAAACTTGCTGGGGTTTCCAGCTTTCTCAAGATTCAGGAAGCTCCTTTTTGGAAAGATACATACATTGTTTGCAGGAAATATATCTCGCAACCGATCGAAGGCAATGCGCACACGACAGAATTGGGGATCCTTGTCACAAATACCAACGCTCCATCCATCACTGTCTACATACCAATGGTATGACTTGTTGCTAGGGTCACTCTTCCAACGTAGCCCACTCGGCTCTGACATCAGGACCTCGCGCACTGCATGAGCGAGCGGAACTCGGCCCATTTGACGCTTTCGTATGTAGGATCCAAGTAAACTTCGCCAGAACAGTTTTCCAAACTCCTCTACTAGTTTTCGGAAGCATTCATATTGTCTCCGGGACGATAGGGATACAGTATCGGAACAAAGACCTAAACAATCCATCGCTTCATTCAGTATCCAGTCCGGTACGGATGTACTATGGGAATGGAGACTCAGATCAATCATCGTTTCATAGGGAGTTTTCTCAATATGATCTCCAGCGAATGACAACATCAACCGCCGGGTGGTAGTTTGCGGTTTGGCACCATTCTGATGGGGAGCGGGTGCAAGACTTCTTGCGACCAAAGCTGCTACGCAAATGCACAGCTCGTCTGGATGTCTGAGAACATGAAATGCCAGATCTGACAAGCGCATCTCGTAGTCAACTTCTAGCTTATCTGATTCATGACAGATTCCTAGTAGAGCGAAAACGCGATCATGGGGTATCGAACATTGTTTGTCACGGAACCAGTGCAACAATAAGAGGAGACTCTTGCCGCGCAGCACTGCGTGCCCATCATGACTTCCAAGCGTATCGAACTGTTCGAATGGTGTCTGCCAGATGTAGACAGGGATCTGATGCATTCTTTCGCAGAAATGTCGCAGCGGAAGTGTTGTGGCGTCCAGTGATATGATGACGCTGTTTGCTAGGATGATCTCTTGTATGACCCAAGCCCGGTTCCAATAGTCATTATGCAAAACATATCTCGTTACAAGCTCGGTCTTTTTCCGCAGATCAATAACTGCGCCGGGATTGTAGTAGGTGGGAGCGAATTCTTTTGCAAATACTTCGGCTATCTGACCAGCGTCCGACGTCTTCCCGAGCCATATGTGGACGCGCCATGCGTTGGCGTAGATTTTGCCCATTTGAGCAACCTGGTGATTTCTCTCTGAATTGTCGGATTGGTTTATACACAAGGCATCGATCCAATAATTTTCCTTTGTGAAGTGCGACATATGATGCTCTGTGGAGACCGCATGTAGAAAGTCGTGCAGATTCTGACGTACGATGAATGGTTTTCCATTTAGCATAATGACTTTCAATGTGGAGGTAGACGTATCGCCCCATCGATAGGATAAACAAGTGTATCTGGCATTGGTAGTCGTATGCGATATTTCACACCGAATATGGCCTTCTGCAGAAAGGCCACTGTTGATTCGAATGAGCCTGATCGATGGTTGTGTATGATCCAAGGGCTCATGCTGGAAAGCAGTAGGGTCGCTTGACGGCAGTGAAGTCGCCATCATGCCCTCGGAAGTTGACTTAGCGTACGACGATATGTCGCATGTTTGCGAAAGCCGATGTTAGAGCGTCAGCTCTCTGACAACTTCATCAGTGTGTCGAAAACGTCGCAATTTTGCACGAAAGGTGTTGGGAGGTGCTGAGGAGCAGTAAACGAGGCTAAAGATCGATATGTGCTGCCCAAAGGAATGCACACTACAAGCGGCAATCGCTCCCAGCTGCGCGTTACCTAAGCAACACAGAACTACTAAATGATAGTTAGAGTGATTAAGATGAGCCGAGTAAAGTGAAGGTACGAAACTCTGCAGGCGTGGACGCAGCTGAGTCTGGAAAGCGGGGCTCTCCATGCGGGTCAAGGCGATCAGGCTCGTGCGAGGAACATCAGAACTCAAATGCGAGACACGCCCTGACGCGCCCGCGTCGAAGCATGGCGTCTTGATTTCGCCCAGAATTACTTCAGATTTCACTTTGTAATCATCGCAGCATCTCGATCAGGATTGTGACTATGAACTAAACTGTTACCTTCTCTCCACACCATTCCATCCTCACCTTGCGTCTCCTCTCGATGACAATCGCAACCACGATCCTATATCACCGCGACTCCGCATGCCTGCGCGTACTTTCACGACACCATCGCCACCCTACAACCTCCACATTATTCAAGAACACCACTAGTCGGCGCCACCCGACACATGCGCCTAGAAGCAAGCCACCGAACACCAATACGCTGACTATTCCCCGCCTCTGTCAATTCTGTTGGATACGAAGGCATATCCCTCGGGCACCGCCTCCCACCTCTTCCCTGACGGCGTTCAACTTCAACTATGACCCCTTTACATCACCTTAGTCACTCATCTCTCTGATAGCAAGAACCCACGAGCTGTAACGGTTTCAGGGTCGTCTTGTAAACATATGCTGCTCGATCCTTTCCTCCCAACAATGTTTGGTCCCCAGCTGCATGCGGATACACGCACACGGTTAAGTTTGCTCTTTGGTGCCACTGACATCGCGACGTACCACGGCATTTATAATCCTACAAAGGTCGAACAATTATTTGATTTTCAATCAATTACTAGTGGAACGAACGGAATCGTAAGCTTACTCCAATCCTATCTCAACGATAGACCTTATTATGAGACCACCGACTATTCAATCTCTCTCGGATCCACTATACTTGGACGCACTGTCTAGGTGCCAACGGATTTGATGCTTGAAATCACGCCAGGGGATGTCGCCTCCAGGATCTCAGTAAGCTCTTTCCACAATTGCTTTTGTGTGTGCAATCCTTGTTCGTTCTTGGCCCAGGTGGGGACCCACCAACTATCGCTTCTATCAGTAGAGTTCAAGATATAGCTCAACACACGTAGCTTACTCTTTGATCTTGCAGCCGGAGAGAAATTGGCCGTGGGAGTCGTTACCAGCGACGACACCATGAACCGTTGTACGGCTGCCTTCCTCGGCTGTCCGCGCAAAAAAGAACCGAATCGTACCGATCAAAGCACGAGTGGCGGCGCTTGTATCGTGGGCAAGACCAGTCGAACATACGCCAGGCGCAGTCATGTTCATGATCACGTTGGATTTCTCGACAGGATACAGAGAGGCCCATTGACGGGTGGCGTATAGCTGCACGAGTTTCGTCAAAGGATAGCTTTATAGACGCGTTAGCCGTCATTCCATACAAACTTTGGTTTTGTGAAGTTGTTTCATCGGAGGAGCAGATGGAAGAGGTAATAGCTCACCGGTCCGCGACTTTAGCATCGTTCAGGTTCGCTAGAATGTTCTCTGGTCCACCCTTCTCTAGCTCTTTATTTGCTTGGAACGCCAGTGCACTACCAACCATGACGATGCGCGGCGTGGTGTTGAACGTTTGTGCCGTCTCCTGTAATTTCGGCATCAATAGCGCGGCCAACAAGAACGGGCTGATAACGTTGACTGTCATACAACTCTCGTGGCTTTCGGCGAGGACAAACTTGTCCGTCATAACTCCGGCGTTCTCGATAAGAGCATCGATTCGCTCTAGTTCTGAGGCTTTGGCTGCAAATGCTTTCACGGACGCGAACGACATAAGGTCAAGCTGCCAGACCTTAATCACATCCTTACGCCCAGTCGTGTGCTCGATGTCTGCCTTCGCTGCCTCGCCTGCCGAAATCTTGCGACTCGAAATGATGACGTGGGCTGCGTTTGCTTTGACTAGGTGTCTTGCTGTCTCAAGCCCAAGTCCGGTGTTACCACCCGTCACAATGTACGTCTTTCCACCAACGTTCGCGCTGTTGATGAGAACAGGCAGTTTCTTGTACTGCTCGCCGATGATGTCGAATTGAGACATGTGGGCAACGTCCGAAAAGTGATATTTCGTTTCGAGAGAAGTGTTTGAGTAGAAGTGTGTTATTGAATGAAGTCTACGGAGGAATTGAATATGAAGGATGTACGCTAGTGAGTGCGGCAGGCACCAATAACAACATGAGATGGTACTTTTCTTTAAGAAGGTGGTAAACAAACGTTTGCACGTCGAAGATATGAAGTACGAAAGGATTCCGGAGACGCGGTGATAAGAAACCACAAACTTACGGAGTTATGGATGCAAGGTCCAGATCTGAATGTAAGGGCAGGTGAGGTCTCGGTTTAGCGTGCGTAGAGGACACCGGCGGGTAGAAGCTGAGGCACAGCAAAAACCAGCTCGTCCGTTATCTCCGCTACGCATGCGCTTCTCCAACGCCATTCAAGTCCTTCTGTACCACCACACCGGGAGTAGGCCAATCAGATATCAGCAACTGTTTCGGCGTTAGCAAAGCTGCTTGACCGAACCATCCCTTCAACTTCATGGACCTGGCACCAAGATGGTAATTTGTTCACTATTCGCAGTACAATCATGTTTCCAAATTGCGCTCGCAGCATTCAAGTAATGTCATTCGTGCTCTAGATGCTAATCTACTGCGTAATGACACCATCCATGGTTAGTTCTTCGTCCAACCCGACGTAGTACCTGATCCAGTTGAAGATGTAGTTGTGCCACAGCAAACTGTTTTGTCTACTAGTAACCCAATGACCCTCATCGGGGAAGTGCAAAAAGCGCGACGGCACGCCCAAACTCTGCAGAATATTGAAAGTCTGCAGTCCTTCAGCCTGCACAACACGGTAGTCCAGATCGTTGTGGACGATGAACTGAGGTGTGCTAGCATTGACAAAATGAGGAAGAGGGTCCCAGAGTTCGTAGTTCTCGCGGTCATCCCAGACAGTACCGTTGTTGTCGCGTTGGATGAACCAGAGTTCGTCGGTAGCGTAGGAACCGACTTGGTTGATCTTTCCGTCGTGACAGACAAGCGCTTTGAACTCACGACCTAGGTCATGGCCCTGGATCCAGTTTGTCATATAGCAGCCAAATGACGCACCGGCGGCGATGGCGCGGTCAGTGTCGACGTAGTCGACGTTGTCACGCAGGTGCTCGAAAACCTTGACAAGATCGGTGTAGGGAGTTCCACCCCAGTTTGCTTGGATCTTGTCGGTGAAGGCCTGGCTGTAAGACGGGGATCCAGTGAATTGTGTGGCAGTAACAACGAAACCTTGATCAGCCCAAAGTCTCAGGTTCCACCGCACGCTCCAGTTGTCTCCTTGAGTAGATTGCGGACCGCCGTGGATGATGAATGCGAGAGGGTATTTCTTGCTCGGGTCGAAGTCGGTAGGGTAGAAGACGAAAGTCTGAATATCGTCGCCATCATCGTTGGTAACCCAAAAGTTCGATACGGAGTCCGACGTGAGACCCTCAAGCTCCGCATCGACTTCATTGGCAGAGAAGAGAACGTGCTTGTCTTGACCAGGGTATTGCTTGTAGAACATGCGGCTGGTCCAGGAAGCGGCCGCGGATACAAAAGCACTGCCGTCAGGGAGAACGGCGAAGTCGGAGAGAACAGTGTCGGGGCCAGTGAAGTTGACGGGTGTGAAGTCAGCTGGCGCGTCCTGGGGAACAAGCCAGAGGCGGACAGAAGCGTACAGCTCCGACGTAACCCAAAGGTCGACATCATCTGGACTCCATTGTAGACCGGTGGGGCTGGAATCCCAGTCTTCAGCGACTGAGCGAACTTCACTGTTCATGCCATCAATCTCAGCAACGTAGAGCTTGTACTTGTCAGACTCATAATCGATACCATCCTGTTGGGTGTAGGCCAGTTTGCTGCCGTCGTGCGACCAGACAGGAGCGCCAGATGCACCCTGTGCGGTCTCGGGAGCGGTGGTGCCAGGACCATTGACTGGCACGGCGACCTCAGATCCGTCGAACGGAACAACATAGATGTAGCTCGCGGTGTAGTTCGCCTTGGGAAGATCAGGAGACTTGGTGCGGAAGGCAACCATGCTGCCATCCGGAGATAAGTCATAGTCGCCTGGGTCGCTCGAAGAACCCTGCACCGGGCTCTCGGGGCGTGTGACGTTGTAGTTCATGCCAGAAAGCAAGTTCTTGAGCTCGCCTCCATAGCTGTAAGTTCCGTTTCCGCCATTGAGGACTCCGCTGAAAACAGCCACGCGTTCGGCAGTGATGTAGTAATCCCAATGCCTTATGAAATTGCTGTCGTACAACTGACCAAGACTCTTCGGGGCAGTTACGAGCTCAGGGTTGTACGCGGTTCCATTGCTCTCGTAGGCAAGGCAGTTTCCGACAAAGTTGATTCCTGAGTCGGTCTTCACAGCCTTCAGCCCGGAGAGAGGAGCATGCAATGATGCCACCAGTGTTGGCTCAAAAGAGTCACCGCTGAGATCGGCAGTATACAGAGTGACTCCTCCAGGAATCTCCTCGTTGGTAGCGTTGAGGTAGAGGATGCTGTCCTCCGTATCGCCGACCCATACCACTTCGGAGGCGTCGCTTCCAAAAGGTGCTTTTGTGATGTTGCCAGACTCGGTGTCAATGAAGTACCAAGAAGTGCTGGATTTCTCGGACGTCCAATTGAACTTGGTTTCTGAGAACAAGGCACGATCCTATCCCGTTAGCGTTGGTTTTAAGCATCTGCGTGAATACTTACTCCCTTGGGGCTGAGACTGCCGGTACTTCTGCGAGGTGCAGCAAGCATGCCCCTGACTACAATTAGAATTTTATTGCGGTAGTATCCAGTAAGACATACTCGACAGTAATGGCTTTAGCAGACCCCAGGAAGAGGCCAGCAGCCACAAGCGCTGTCTTCATCGCCATCTTCTCGTGTACAATCTGAGACAGTGTGAAGAAGTCGGAAGTGCAGAAAGAACTTCTAGAGAACCATGTCCGCCTGAGATGCTGTTATATGCAGTCCGGGTTCACGGGCGGTGTCACAACATGCGGAGCGGAGCATCACAATCGCTGCCAAGATCTTGCATGTACGCACCTGCCTTATTAGCTGTGTGCCAAGGAAGCTTTCCACGGCTTAACCGACTTTTATTGAGCCGGCATCTGGGCGGACGTTGGCCTTGTGCATTCTGGACAATAATATCGCTGATAGGAGCGGGGTCCTTGGTGATACGCATGTTGTGGTTACACGACCTGCCAGATGGAGCTTGATATGTTGCCGGCCTGATGAGCATTTGGGTGGCAGGAACGCGACGGATTGCCAAGACGCAAGGTACCGTGTTCCCGGTCGAGGCACAGATGGCGTCATCAGCACAAAAGAAACCGGCTTGTCTCTGCAGATTCAGCCGTTACTTTGACTAACTTTCTAATCTCAATAGGCGGGATGATGTTTGTGCTTCGAGAGACTTTGAAAAAGGAAGGGAAGAGATGAGCGTGTCAGATCCGCGACTTAGAGGAGATTAGTGCGTCATGGACGCGGACACGTGACGAACAACGAAGCTTCCCAGCCTCCCGAGTTCTTGAGGTTGTTCCCTACGATGCGACAGCCCAAGCATGGCATATTTCCCTCGCGGAGTTTTGCCGGAACGTTGAATCACTAAAGATTCCGACACTTATACGGTAATATCTGTAACACGGCCAGGAATCATAACATGTTCCATCACGGGCTTAGTTTTGCACGGCTGGCTCCAACGAGGGTTTGACATAATTCCATGCGTTCAATAATGACTAACATATCACAAGCTTTCCTGCTCTGCCCCTCAGAACATTTGTGGCCACCCGTATCCAAACGATTATCGAAAGGCCTACTTCCACGTGCTAGCAACGGTGGCTGTGCTCGAACATCCCTTCGGCACGGTATATACACGGTTAGCACCCGACTCGTACGTCACGGTACCACTGCTCTCGACCTTGATGAACTTGTACTCGAAGCTGGTGCCAGCCGGTAAGTTGATCTTCGTGGACCAGAGCGGATTCGCGCTGGTGTACTGGCTCGCAGAGAGCGCGGGTGCAGAGGCTGTGTTCCAGCTACCAAGTTGGGCGATCGACCCAACAATCTTGACTGTCTGGCCCACGACCGTCGTGATCTTGGAGTCGAATGTCACAGCTACAGTAGCAACGGGTGTCGCGCAACCGCTGGGTACCGCCGTGGAAGTCGGTTTCGTTGTAGTCGTTGGAGCTTTGCTCGAAGTGGGTGGGGTGGAGCCGCCTGGGCCGCTGCCTGTGATCTTGATGTCCGCGCAAGTCAAGTAGACCTGTGGAGTCTGGAATGAGTTCCACTTGAAAGACAATAGCGTGTGGTTGCTCGTGTAGTTGGGGATCTTGATCTTTGAGCTGACTGTGTATCCGCCAGCGATGCTGGTATAGCACGAGTTGAGAGCTGCGTTGTCAACGCTCCTGCACTTCGAACCGTCATTGAAGCCGCCACCTTTTCGGTATCAGTCGGAATGCCCTTGGTCAAACAGGCGAAGATGCACTTACATGTGAACCAGTCGTTCCTCCAGCAAGCTTGGCCTTGTTGACAGTCGGAGTTGTAACCGCACGTCTGGCCGGGAACATCGGTACACTTCAGCTCACCGGCCTGGAAGCAGTCTTCTGCTGCCTGCTTCTCTGCCTCAGTCGGAAGGTACCCAGGGGTTAGGAGCTTGTCGACAATGGCTTGATTCTGGCATATGCGGTAGCTGAACATGCCGCCATGGTCACCATTGGCATCAAGGCACCATTGTACATCTACCACATCACCGCCTTTGTAGGTGATGATGGGTTGTGAACCCCAACGAGGGCCGGGCTGGTTGTAGTCCACAGATACGCGAGCGTTGTATCCGCAAGGGCCCGAGCGACCCACCTTTGCGGCGTCAAGGTCTGGCCATGCTGTGACGGGTTCGAGGATAGTACACTCCGGGCAAGTATCCGCACCAGACTACGATGTGTCAATGACCGTATTCAGACATGTCAAGGCTTAGCACACTCACTTGCGCATTCAAGCCAGTTCGGCTCATCGGAGAAGAGAGGTAGCCATGCGCGTTGGCCGTTGCCACAAGGGCGAGAAGAGATGTGATCTTGGAGAACATAATGGAAAGAATGCCGCCTTAACGGATCTTGTGGAACGAAGGAAGCTGTGATGAATCACCACTTGAGCGATTGAATGACCTGGCGAGAAGCATAAAGATGCATTTCTCTGGTAGTTATATACCACATCATCTTTTGCGATCTCATGATCAGCGGTTTCCATATCCTCTTCGAACACGGCGATCTTCCGTCCCCTGCTCTGAGTAGTCTGTCACACCCTTGATGAGCGTAAAGATTCTTAAAACTTCTATTGGGTCTAAGTCGGCCTCCAAGTATTTCAGACACTCGGCTGACTAGATTGATTTCGCCGGAGAAGAGATGATGATGCATCCTCGATTACTTCCACGAGTTTCGCGAGCCGCATTGCATTAGTATCTCCGGCTCATACCCATGTGCCGTACCCCAGATTCGTGGAATATTCCTCTGCGAAGTGTACCGACCCGCTTAACGCTCAGAGTACCGGAGCGCTTCCGTCTTCTTCCCCAGCCGTGACCGAACAATGTACAACGCTTCGGCCACTTACCGCATTCATCGTAGTCGTTGCAATGACCAACTACGCGATTGGCTCGCTGTCGGGATGGTTTCAAACATACTAGCTCATCTAGGTAGCTACGATGACTAGCGTTGGAAATTGATCATGGGGACTATAATGCTGTCCGGCCCGCACCTTCACATCGAAAAGCACGTTGCTGCACCCCACAAAACAGGGATTCTACTCCTGGGTAATCAAACTATCCATAGAATCTATTGCATATGCGTTTCACTAGCATCAGCATGGCCATATGGCAATGCAAAGCGTAAAGTCGCGTAAAATGTCGGCTACCCCTACTGCTTCTACGCCTGTTCTGACTCCATACGTAAGCTTCGAAGAAAGCAATACTGGACAAAGTCTGAAATTATAAATTTTCGAGATATAGTGTGGTTCATGTGACCATGCTATCATGATCCAATTCCGTACATGACCTGCATCTCAGATTCCACGCTCCCTGCACTCTACGTTAAACGCTTCCAGTTGCTTCATTTTCACATGATAAAATGCCTTCAATTCATCCTCCATAGCTTCATCTAGCACCTCGTCTCCAGGCTTATGTAGCGCAGCCCAATAGACAGCATCGATAGTCCAGCTGTCATCCATCGCAAGGTTGAACCAAAATCTGCCGGAGATCCATGAGTCTCGCATGGGAACGGATAGTAACGCCACAGGCTCGTCCGTGGCTTTTTCCTTCTCCACTTTCTCCATTACCTGTAGGAATTGCTCAACATGCGGCTCAAGTCTTGATTTTAGTGCTTCAAAATCGAAGCCACGGTCAATCCACTCATTTGGTCGCAATGAAGTGAGCCACCAGGGTGGGCCATGGGCGAATTGCGCGGGCAGCGCATTCCAAAATTCGAAACCTACAACAGCTTTGATGTTGAGATCTTCGTCCACGATCATGTTCGATGGGCGAAAATCATAGCAGTAGATCTTGAAAGGACTTGTGTTGTTGTTGGTGTATAGAAATCTGTCTATGGACTGCTTGAGACGATGACGGGCAATGAAATACCTCCTTGCATCTTCGAGATTGCCCACTGCGTTTCGATGAGTATGGAGATGATTCAGATGCTGGTCGGCGAGCTGCTGAAAGTACATCCTTGGCGAGCTACAGCATGAAGTGGGGAAAAGTTGGGTTGGATAGTTCGAAACATCGGTTGCTAAACTATTCATATGGTTTGTGAGAGGCCGTTCGGTGACCACCCAATCACGTGTGTGGCTTCTGCTGATAGCACCGGCTGCGCTGAAATCCAGTTGATAAATTTGCAGCAGATAGTCAGCTATCTGGGTGTAGGCATGAAGTACTCTTGAGTTGCCCAAGTCTTTCCAAAGATCGACTTTGCCATCTTTGGTTTCCGTAGGTTGTTTTAATGCTTCCATCAATCGCCTTCCTTCGATATATTCCATTATGATGAACGGCCCAATCTGCGATGGGCTATCATCAGTCATACCCCAGGTATAGATTGTTGGCAAGGGAATCGTGGTTTTCTCTCGAAGCAGAGACACGATTTGAATTTCATTCCGAACTTTCTCCTCTATGAAACATACCGCGGTACGTCCTGGTTTTGGGAAGCGTATCACATATGTGGGCTTTGCGCTGACCTTGACGATCAAGCATATGTTGTAAGATCCTTCAAGATAGCCGCCAAACTCTCCAGCCACATGGCTTTTGAGTCTCTTGGTCACAAATTGGATAATTGCCTCCTGCGCAGCGTCAAGCTTTCGCTTCCAGGCCTCGTATGTCCGGTCCGCATAGTCCAGAGCTAGGTCGTCGCATAGCATTATCTTTGCGGTGAGGTCAATCAAAAGACCTCAGGTGAAAGCATTCAGAAGCAGATTAGTGAAAGATACAGTGTTGTTTCGGGGTCTTTGGTAGATAAAGAAGTTACATCTACGCGTAAAAGACTGGGTCGGACCGGTTATGACACGTCTGACTAGCTAGTCCATTCATGACATAGCGGCCTGTCAAGTAATGCAACTTTACGGCACGGCAGACGCTGCTTGGGTGATGACAACATAAGGATTCGACGCCAATTGAAACCGTCCACTTCCTGTCGTGAAGCAAACCAATACTACGTCGTCCATGACTGAAGGCCTGTTTACTTGGGGCTGAAAAGCTCATTGCGCGCATTCGAGATCATCTAGCTAAGTAGTAGTTCCTCCGTAGAACACAAAGTATTCAAAAAGCACACAAATGGTTTACTGCAAAACTCATCAGAACTCACCTCAATGAATCATTCCAAGAGCTACTTTTGTATCGCCACGATGCCCTGTTATCATGTTGAAAGTCGCCCTTACTTAATGAATTCTCACCGAAGGCAGTCTCTGTTTTGCCCACCTCGTTACTCAGCTGAACAATTCCTGCAAATCCTGTAACAAGAAATCAGCTCAAAGCTATCATCTGTCCGCTAATGCACAACACTTCGTTTATGCGAGCCTGTTTTTATTGATGGTAGACTTTGTCTTATTTCTTTCTGGTTGGAAAGAGATAGAGGTAAAGCAACGGCACGTAGCTTCCATCTGGTCGTTCCCATCGAGCTTGCAATCTTTAGAATTTGTTTTCTGCCCTCCAGTAATTTGGCTGTGTTCTGGGTGGATCTTTGCCCTTCTTGGTCTTCATCATATGCATGTAAACACTTGTTTCAACCATTTTCACATTGCAAATTCGTGTTTTCCCTGAAGCATTTCTAACTATGTTGCTCCATTTGAGTATTAGTAAAGTCCATACCGAAAACCATTCATGTCTCTCCCATTCTTCCTTCGTTCGAATTCCAATACCTCGAGCCATTCTTTGTTATCAATTAATGCACTTCGTATACGCCCAGATATTGGATCATCCCTCCACAAGTATTTCCTTCCAATGCTTATGAGTGGTGACGATCTCAAGGCTTTTACTGCATCCAAGATACTTGCGGAGTACTGCTTCCACGAAAAACGCTCGTACTCGGCAGGGCTTTGCTTTTCTACTGGTCCTGACGGCTGCGACTGAAGACGAACAAAAAGGGACGAAGAATCTGTGGCCCCTGGTGGTTGCAGGGGGTCAGTGGCATAGCAAATTCGCGGATAGCCGACAGGAAAACGATCGCTTTTTGACTTGTACTGTACGTCCGGGCACAGTTCCACAGGGTGCTGCACGATTGTCGCTAGGAACGAGAGTGATATGCGCACTATATAGATATCATCTAGCCCTTCAACCGGTCTGAAAGTGATATCTTCCATCTGTGTTGGCCTTCGGTGCAGAGATTCAGCGTTATCCAAATATGTCAGATACGGATTGAGTCTCCAAGGATACAACGCACTGCATCTGCAAGTGGCTCCAAAGTCCAGACCAGATCGAACGCATTCCTCCCATACTCCTCTTTGCCGTCCCTGGCTGAAGTCGGATGATACAGGGATGTCTTTGATACAAAACTCAAGGCAGGGTAGTAGCCGAAGATCGGGCTCGAGGCCATCGATATCCAGCTGTAGCGTCTGTGCAACTAGTATAGCCGTACAAAGACACAGGGAGCGTTCGCATTTGCGCAACACCTCGAACGCTAGTTCTGCTCGGGAGAGACCATAATCGACTTCTAGGTCTTCGCCCTCACCTCTCACTATTGAAAGCAATGAGAAGATACGATCTCGAGGATCAGAGCACTGCTTATCATGAAAGTACTCTATCAAACGAATTAGAGATTTTCTGATAGATAATTTGTCGTTGAAAAGCCTTCCACATCGGATGCGGTTGAGTCGCCAGAAAGGATTGATTCGAATCGTCGGAACTGACTCCCATTTTGGCCGCGTTCTCCAGTCAAAATCATCCAAGTCCAAAAACAACGGGCCTATACATATGATTACCTGCTGAGCAAGCACCAGCTCTTGTACAATCCACGCGCGAGTCCAATATACGTTCTCTGAGACGTGCTGCAAGAGTTCGTCTGTGCTATTGGTGTCCAAAAAGTCCTGTCTTTCATAGCTAGACCTCAGCTTCCTTGATCTTGACACAGCAATGTCCGGTAGCGCAGGGCCGAGCCAAACGTGCACTTGTACTGCCTGAGCGTAGATCGTCCCCATCTGACGAACCTGGTGATTCCGCTCGGATACGTTCGACTGATCGATACACAATGCATCAATCCAGTATGGCCCCGTTGCAAGAGAGTCATCGCAGGCAGCTGTTCTACGTGCGGTAGCAAGGAAGTCGAAAAGATTGTGGCCGATGGCGAAAGCTTTATCATCGATTTCAATGAGACATGATGGGTTGGGATCTCCCCAACAGTAAGATAGACAAGTGTATGTGGAGCCGATAGTAGCGTGCGAAATGGAACATTGGATGTGACCATTAGGCGATGGGAGCGGAAGCAGGTGCACAAGCCGTATTGTTGGTTTAGAGAGGTCGAGAGGTTGATGCTTGAAAAAGATGTCATCTTTTGCTGCTAAAGCATGGTGGGATGTAGCTTTCATCTTAATGAAAGCGTCCATCTTAATGACTACGTGACAGTGAAGCTGACGGTAGAGAAGCGATGTTGGCAAGAAGATACAGCTGATACACGTAAGATATGCAATGCGCAAAGCGGGGCTGTGCTGGCCGATTTTTGATCAGATGCCGCGAGGCTGAAGGTACGTTTGATAGGCCACAGAACTTCGCGAGGTCGCTAAGCAGCAGTCAGTCACGCCGTTATCGAAAGCTCTCCAAGTTCGGCTTACAAAGTGTAGCGGGCATTCGCAATGAGTGTCTCTGCAGATGATAGTCTCGACATTGTATCACTTCTGCTCTCTTCATACAGCGAACCCGTGTATGCGAGGTCCAAATGATAGTTCATCCCCACTCAGCCCTCGAACTCCGGTCTGCCACCAACATCCGTCTCATTCTCAACACCATACGCGTCTTCAAAGCTCGCCAGCGTAACACCCCACATGTTGTCATCTTTTCGACTGTCCTTGCTGAGATCGAACTCATCTTCACCGTCCCAGCTGCCATCGCCAGCCCACCTGAAAGCCAGCACAGCGCCATCTTTCAGTCCCGCGCCCTTGGGACATTGCTTGATCTTTTCTGTGTCAGCCCTTGCTCCAGCACTTGAACTACCACCTGCGTTTGCTTTGGTAGCTTTGCCCTTGCCCTTGCCCTCCACCTGTTCCTCGTCGCTAACTATGTATGCCCCTTCCCACTCGCCTAGTGTGAAACCCTCGGATGCATCGTTGATATTTGCCGGGCGGCCGAGCTGGATGTCCGAAGCAGATGAGGGTAGTGGTATCGATTCGCCGGTAGAGTTCTTGAAACCTGTTTCTTGAAGAGCGTCGTATAGGTAGGTTTTGATCGTGTCGAAGGTATGTAATGGGTCGACATGGAGGATGACGGTGGTTTTGTGAGACTTGAGGCGAAGCGTCCATGTCTGTGGTGAAGGTGTCGCCATTGTGACGTGTTGTGACCGTATTACTGTAATGGAGATTGTTACTTGCTAAGGTGGCGATGAACCACAGTGATAAGGAGTTGCCTGATATGTATTGTACGCGTGTATTCAAGATTGTCGAATATTTTCGGATGCAACTGAAGTGTTCGGAGGATCTAGACGCGTTGTTGCTAAAGCAATGGAGGGGGTTCGCGGGGAGGGAAAGCGCGACCCGCATCCCTGCATGGAAATCTTGGCGTAGTGATCTCACAAGCTTCCGCGACTTTGACATACTCGGAACTCCCTTCTTCATACGGTAAAGGCTATCTTCGTTTCCAATTTCCAAGTGCACATTATTCAGGCCTCGTGAAAAACACAACATCATTACTAGCATTCCTTCCTGTTTTCGACGATATCGAACCTCGAGAATCTCCGCACCACCTCCGCACCCATCGCAAACCTCACCAGACACGCATTTCTATAGTTACAAGACCACTCACTCGCCCAACGCAGGGCACCAAACTCACAATGGCAACAACATCGCCCCAACAATCCACAATCGAGACCCCAGAAATGCTCGCAAGACAACCCTCGCGACCATCGCAACCCCTCCCCTACGCTCCCCGCCTAGGCATGCCCTTTGACCGCCGCCTCCTCCTCACAACCTCGCTCTCCTTCCTCTCAGGCTTCACCCTCGGCTCTCTCAACGCCGGTCACATGGCCTCTCTGCGCTTCCGCGCCGAAAACGCGCATCGTCTGCCCATCTCAAACCCCGGGTGGTACCTCTACCACAAGTCCAAGAACTATTACAAATGGCGCTATGGCATTGTCGAAGGGTTGAAAAAGGGTACATACATTGCAGCGTGGTCCTCAATATTTTTCATCGTGGAAGAGAGTTTAGATGTCTTCCGCGGGACATGGCGCGCGGGGCGCACAATGGAGGAGATGGAAGGTGTTGACGAATTGGATATGCGGAGAATCGATCGCGGGGTGGATGGGAGTAGGGACTTCGTATCGAGTGGGTTGGCGGGTATGGTTACGGGTGGGCTGTGGAGTGCGTGGCATCAATTTCCTGTGAGCACGGCTGCGAGGACGATACGGATGGGATTGCTTGTTGGGCTTGGATTTGGACTGGGCCAGGATGGATTGATATGGGCAAAGAAGAGGTGGGGTATCAAAGACGGGGAGAGCTGGATATACAAGGGCGCAAGGAACAAGATGATCGAAGAGGATGTCAAGAGCAGTTTGGAGAAAGAATGAAGATGTTGGTGGGTTCAAAACAGATGTTATTCAAGTAAGGCTTCAAGAGGACACATAATGTGTGGTCAAAGACTGCGTACAGAAGAAGTGCAGAGCTCATACACAGACAGTCGCAACTGTGGTAGAGCACGCCGCGGCACGGTGGAGACGAACACACCTGAAGGCGACAGAATTTCGCACAGATTTGGCAGACGAAGCTCAGCCAACGGATGACGGGTGAGATTGTTGTAAAAGACGGCATACCAGTCATGGAGTAAATACGAACGGACAAACTCATCTCTCAAAAGACTTTTAGTCTCATTTTGGATATCATTTCCACAAGACTCGTCTCCTATCGTAACAGTCATGCGTATCGTCTAATCTTTTCCCTTTCATTTCTCCTGATCCGTCCCATGGTTTACTCTTTGTCAAAGCGCACCGCCGGCTGTTCCCGAATCCAGCTCAAATCAACCTTGTGACCCAGCAACTCCCTAATGTTGCTAACTCCATACTTCATCATAGTCGGCCTCTCCAAACTCAATCCAAATCCATAAACCCTCATGTCCTTTGGCAGGCCCATGGGCTCCAACATCTCTGGCCTGAACATGCCACTGTTTCCAATCTCGATCCACTTGTCAAGGCCAACGTGGAAGCCGAAGATCTCCATACTGGGCTCGGTGTAGGGGTTGAAAGCGGGCTTGAAGCGCAGGTTCGTGAGACCCATGTTGGCGAAGAAGTCTTCTAAGAAGCGCATCAGGCCACCGAGGGTGAGACCAAAGTCGGCGATTACACCTTCGATCTGGTGGAACTCGGCGAGATGGGTTGCGTCGACTGTTTCGTTACGGAAGACACGGTCGATGGAGAAGTAGCGCGCAGGACGTGGGTCTTCGGCGAGACGGTGGAGTGCCCATGTTGAGACGGCGGTGGTATGTGTGCGCAAGACGAGGCGGAGGGACTCATCTTCCTCCCATGGGTAGCGGTCTGCATGTGGGATTAGCAATGGTTCATGTTAGATATGAGGATCAGCGGTTGCGTACATCCTATCGAGCCGAAAGCGCCATCTTGGTGAACCTTCCTGACATCTTCCCAGTACTTCTCAAAGTCTCGGGGCTTCTTTTCCTTCTTCTCACTCTCGGGTGTGGAGAAGAGTCGTTTTGACCCGGCCTCCATGCGGTCCATCGTAGCTTCGTTCGCGGGGTCTAACCGTGGCTTGTCGGCTTTTGGTGGATATGAGACGAAGAAAGTGTCTTGCATGTCGCGGGCGGGATGTTGTTGTGGTACGAAGAGGGCATCGAAGTTCCAGAAACCAGTGTCGACGAAGCTAGAAGATTTTAGTCGTATACTCATATGATGTTCGGGTCAATACATACTGTCCTGTCGGCATCTCGACGAAACCTTGTGAGAAGAAGATATTCCTGAACTCTTGCCTGACCTTGTTCAGAGGATGTAATGCGCCAGACTCCTGGTTTGCGCCGAGCGCAGCAAAATTGTATGGCTTGAAGTTTGCAGTCTTCCACGCGTCGTTGGCGAGAAGTTCGACAGTCAAGTCGGTGTGTTCTACTGGTATCTCCTTTGCGTACTTGGGGCCCTTTGTGATTGTGTATGTGATGACTTTCGTAACGGTGACAAGCTTCTTCTTCTTCAGCTGCGCAAGCATTTTGGCGTCGTCGAGGGATTGGGTGTCTTTGATACCCTGGAGGAGTTCGCGGTTGAGGTCTTTTGGCTCTTCAGTCTGGAGCAGGACGATGTCGCTACCGTCCTTCTTGATCCACTTGTTCTTGAAACCATTACCCTGTCCTACGCTTGCAACCTCTTTACCGAAGACGTTCTGTATTGCTGTCAGACGCACGTTAAAAAATTACTTGGTAATGGTATACCTACAGGCAGATCTGCGATTGGAACCCTCTCCTTCTCTTTGACATATTTCCAGACCTTGAATTCGTGGCTGCCTTCTGCTACTATGCCTTCCGACTCTGGTGTGAGTACGACCTTTTCTGAGTCCAACGACTTGTATGCGACCATCGAACGACTTGCTAGCCTATCCAACGCAGCCTTGATTTCGGCCTGCGATATTGCGGGGAAGTCTTCATTGCTCTGGAGAGGCTCTTTTGTATCTAAGAGGTCGAGGATTTCTTGTGTGAGATTTTGACCTTTCGTTTCGAGTGGTACAGGCACGGGGCCTCTGGTTCCAGGCATATTTGCGGTTAGGGTTCAAAGTTGTCTGGTATAATACTCCAGAACGTGGGGTCGTTGCGATGAGTCGAAAGTGGCAGGAACGTCGGAGATTTGAAGGCCCGTCCGCGTTCGGAGCTTGATTCATTTTGATTGGTTCATCACCGGCGCAGCCTCGCAGTGTGTTCATGGTAGTCACCTACGTACCCCGACCATTGGAACAAAAGCAACAAATTCCCGTATGCAGTGATCATGCTGTTTCTTTTGCACATACGTCATCTGGGGGTGAAAAAACAAATCATTCATTCGGCGACAGCGAGCCACTCACGACTTCCGCGCAGGGAAACACCCCCTCCAGATGAGACAGGCCGAATTCCTAAGGACAAGTAAACACACATTACTGATACATGAGAGTTTGCGCGTTCCCATTTGCTTTCGAAACCACAAATCATATATCTTCGTAGACGAAAGAAGGTAGCATCTGGGCAGAGGATCGCCCTTGGGAAGATCCTAGCATCTGCTAACACTAATGAAATCGACGATGACCCTATAAGCTTATTTCGTGCGCCCTCAATACATCCAAGGAACACTCGAAGCTTGTCTCTGTTGTTCTTTCGGTACAACGTGCTTAAGGTTACGGGAGATGAGAAGATCTGCTCATATTCTTTCCAGTCTGCAGAATGGCGCAGCACAATTCCAACGCGAATCGCGATCCAGATGCATTGCCAGCTTGGAGGGTGTGTCGCTTCCGATTGCTTCTCACTAGGCGTTAGTGCAAGTGCAGAGATGCGATAGCTTTCTGCGCCTTCTCGCAAGCCAAGAGGCGCTGGACCATTATAGCACAACGCTGCAACTCACTACAGTCCCCACTAGTTCCCATCAGAGCTCGATCCAGCAGAGAAGGCACACGCGTAAAAGCCACGCAAGTTTCGAGTCGCACTTGCACATCCAACGCGCAAGCCAAAGGTGTGGAGTTTTCTATCAGGGCGTAGGCACAACACGCTTGAAGAGCCTTCACGATTGTCGTCGACTGCGGCGCTTAATCCACGATCTACACGTGCTCACTTTTTGATGGCCAGACCTCAGGTCAATATTGTTTGAATATTGGCCTCTGCCCAATCCATCGTTCCCCCGGAGAGGTGCCGAACCAGCAAGCCATCTGTTTCAAGGAGATCGAGCTTTGAGGTATGGTCGTTGCGGGGTGGTTGGCACCGCGGACGTGCGCTTATCTCGATGAAGATGCATCGCGATATCTGCTATATAGACGGGATTAATCGCCACGGTTACAGGAGTGGCGTCAAGAGACGAGACGGTCGAAGCAGTACCCCCGCTTTGAGTTGTTGTGGCGACAATACAGTTCGGCCTTGTGCCAGCGTGCCCGCTTTGTTGCTCCTGGAAACCACGACAGGTCGCGAATGCTGACAGTCGGATGGACCCAAACAAGGTGAGGATCACAACTCTCAGACGGGATCCACGCGGTTGGACGTCATCGTGTGGGATACCATGTGCTCCTGCGGAGTCTTGCCCATGTTCTGCAGCAGCAGAGTATTGGAACTGTGGGGCCTGTCAGAGGGGCCGAAATGGCTCAACACCACTGATTGCAGGCATTGAACAGGTGACATGCAAATTGACAGCTTCAGCTTGCGAGGAGGCAATGCAACACTATTATATCAGCAGCGCACACCTCAGGCGTCCATGCAGCTGCTCTCGTTGCATTGCTGAGCCCACTTTGCCATGGCTCGCTGATGGCTTATTTTTAGCCTAGACTCTTCCGCCCGCGCCGTTCGAAGAGGACGCGTACGCTGGTGTCGGATGCAAGGCTAGGGGCGCTGATTAAGCCAATCACAGACAACGCCACCTTGTCTCTGCGAACGCCCAGGGGTTGAGCAACGGCCAAATCCTTCAGCACACAATTTCATCATTCGTCCAGCTTCGTCTGTCGCGGCAGGGGAAGGGGGATGCATAGACGCAATACTGGTCGTCTGTCGTAGGACCCGCCATCGACGTCAAGACTTGCAAGACGTCAAGAAAAAATAGAAGCTCCGCCCGACGTTGTTGAGGCGGGAAGGCAGGCCGTTGCATAGTGCGCTTTGCCATGGCTCATGCAGGGCCCGATAGAGTGAATTGATAGCTGGGCGCCATTTGATTTGGTGGCGGGCGGCACTCGACGATAACGCACCAGAGGCTTCAAGGCCGTCTTGGATGGGAACTCAGCAAAGACGCGGAGGGAGCGGATCGCCCATGATGAGCAGTAGCTGGAGAGCTTTGCGTGTCTTGGAATGGACCGGTGCATGGACTAGCCCATGCATTTCCGCCGTCTTGCTCCAGAAATCGGTGGTTGACCCTTGTAAGCTAGCGCTACAGCGACGGCAGGTGCGAAGCAGCGCTAGGCTGTCTGGGGCGAGCAACGAGGGAAAAAGGGTCGGTCGCTCCTTCTCAGCCCGCGCCCTCTTCCCCAACGCTCCAAGCCATCGCCATAATCCTGCCTTCGTCTCCAGGACAGTCACTCGTTTCACTCTCCGCTGTCGTCCCAAGTCTCTTGCTCCGTCTTGTCTTCCGACATCACTCGCGCGGCCGAGTATACCCATCACAACAAGTGCTACCCGCCTTCCCGAGCGACCTCCTTTGCGCAGCCTCGCCGCAGATGCGATAGGCAACCCACACGCTGTACAGCACATCCGCACATCTGATCACGACAATGGCCTCGCGATTCAATCCCGGCAAGCTGTTCATCCGAACGCGCTTCAACTACGAAAAGGTGCCCGGCCAGGACAGCCAGGCCTCATCACCGCTGCCGCTCTTCAGCAGCAAGTCATGGGGCAAGAAGTACAGCCAACCCGCCTGGGCCAACCGCCTCCAGCGCCCACGACTATCTTTCGCGCGTCTCATCACACTCGCCGTGACCATCGTGTTGCTGGCTTCGATGCTGGGCACGGGCATCTACAGGCGGCACAGGTGGAACCACCAGCACCAACCTGGCGATGAGCGGAAACAGTACCACTGGGAGCACTACCCACGGTAAGCATACTCACTTGCCACTGCAGGCATCGAATACTAATTTGCCAGGTTAAATGGCTTCTTCAACGGCGTTCGCACGCTCGTTCCCTACGGTGACTGGGTGTCTGAGCAGGACTTTGTCAAGTACTCGCAAAGCCCCAACCCAGAAGACAACATCAAGCCAAAGTGGCCGCACATGTCCAAGGAAGACAAGGAGCCACCGCTCGAGATGCAACCTTTCGACCCGTACAAATTCGACTCGCCCGAGTACCTCAAGGAGCACGACGAGGTAAAGCAATGCTATCTCGATGAGGAGGAGACTGTCGATCTCCCCGACATCTACGCCTATCCCGGTATTCCTCAGAACATGACTGCGCCTTTCTTCGGTTCCTACGAGGAGCTTGGCTTCGATGACAAGAAGTGTTTCGACCGCTTCGGTCGTCTTGGTCCCTATGGCTACTCGTACTCTCGCGATGAGGGTGGTCTTGACATGGACGGCAAGTCTGAAAAGGCTGGTGCTGATAAGCTCTGGAGCTACGAAAAGAAGGTCGACTACCGCAAGGTCAATTGGGCGTCTGCCATGAAGCGATGCCGCGAGAAGAACGCCCACCGCTTCAAGAAGAACACAACTGACGAGAGTGCACCTGCAAAGAAGAAGGTGCCCCGTCACGCCTACGTCCTTCGCACCTGGACCGGTTACAAGTACAGCGACTACCAGATTCTTACTCTGCGCGCCATGATCAACGAGCTCGCGCTCAAATCTGGGGGCGAGTACGATGTCCACTTCCTACTCCACGTCAAAGATGATAGCCTTCCTATCTGGTCTTCTGAGGAGATTTACCAAAAGGTCATTGAAGACAACTTGCCCAAGGAGTTCTGGGGCATGGCAACTCTCTGGTCCGAGCAGCAGATGCGCATGTACTACCCAGAGCCCTTCCCTAACAACGTTTACAACCACGCCAAAGCTCCCGTTCACTCTGTGTACCGCAGCGCTCACTTTGCGATGCAATGGTTCGCTCAGGCTCGTCCCGAGTACGACTTCTACTGGAACTGGGAGATGGATCTCCGTCTCAGCGGTCACTACTACGAGTTCCACAACCAGATTGGCGAATGGGCCAAGAAGCAACCCCGCAAGGGTCTGTGGGAGCGATCATCCCGCTACTACATTCCTGAGCTCCACGGCTCTTGGAAGAACTTCACCGACACGGTCGAGGAGGAGCTTTACAACAGCGATGAGAAGCCTGTTTGGGGCCCGCCCAAGTTCGAGAACACCGGCATGCTTCCCAGCCCTCCCGAGACCGAGCCCCCGCATTCATACTCTCAGGACAACTACGAGTGGGGTGTTGGTGAAGACGCCGACATAATCACATTCAACCCAATCTTTGACCCGGCCAAGACCAACTGGGTGTTCCGCGACGATGTCACAGGTTACGATCTCGAGCTTCCAGAGCCTCCGCGACGATGTGCCATTATTACTGTCTCGCGCCTGTCAAAACGTCTACTAGATCTCATGCACCGCGAAACATACTTGATGAAGCACCACATGTTCCCTGAAATGTGGCCACCAACAGTCGCATTCCACCACGGCCTCAAGGCCGTCTACGCTGCACACCCCGTGTACCTTGACCACAACTGGCCGCTCGAGGCTCTCGACGGCACTTTCAACAAGCCCCCAAAGCCAACTGACAGCGTTTTCGGCTGGGGTGAGCACAACCAGCTCGGCACCAGCTTCTACTACAACGCCGGTTTCTCATCCGAGTGGTGGCGGAGATGGCTCGGCTCCCGCGAGAACGACAAGGGCGGCCCAGTTGAAGAAGAGAACGGCACCGGCCGGTTATGCATGCGCAACACACTCTTCCACCCTGTCAAATACGAGAAGGGATCTGAGTGATTTTCCAAGCTTCGCAAATATACCCCTTTAATTGCTGGCTTTCTGGGTTTCCTTGTTAGTTGCTGTGTTTGCCGGTGCCGCAGACGTGCTTGTTGATAGATTCTCCTTCCCTCTCTTTTCCTGGTTTTCGCGTATTCAGCGCTCACTTAACAACTGTGGCGTTTTCAACATCGGGCGGCGTACATTGGCGTCTTCTTTCATGAATGAACATACAGTTCTTGTTTTTCGATTTCGTCTCTCCGGTACTACATACTCGAGCACCGGATTGTCTTATTTTTCTCGGTGTATACTTCACACGAACAAAAGCGGTGGAAAGTGTAATTAGCCGTTCAGAGCGGCGTCCGTTCTCTCAAATGGCGTGTTTGGATTTGAGCCATGGAGCTTTATTGGATCGTTGGCCAGCTGGTGGAACAGGAGGTTGCCTTTTGTTTTGCCAGCTGTGATCAGTACGTTTGGAGGAGCTCACCATGTTGATATGTGTAGATGATGGGAAACTTGTACTTGGGTTCTTTTTCCCCATGGTATAAATCAACCCAATGCTGGTCAGATTGTGTGGTTGTAGAATTATGAAATGCAATTCAAGTAATCACATAATCATGCAGTTGTGTTTGGGAAGTGATGCTATGGGTTCCAAACTGACACTCTACCTCGTTTGGGTTCATGCCTTGACGATGTTGATCGACAATGATGACGACAGAATGAATTTGAAACCCCAGTGTCTGTATGCGGCTCTTGATACCGTACATTAGCGTCACCATAATCAATCCATGGGTATTCCATCTCCTCTGGACCCGAGTTACTTGGCGGACCGAAGCGCACCTTTGCCAGCTAATAGCGCACCGGATCGTACCTGCACATCATCGAGTGGTATAGTGGAGAATCGCGGTAAATCGACCGAATGTCTGGTTCACCATCTACTCCTCAAAACATGATCTCTACTTGATCTCGCCGGTGGTTCCGATGACTCCCGACTGTGGTGTGCTATCGTATACCAAATCTAGCGCGACGCGTGTTTGCCATGCGGCATCGCACGTGCGGGCCTAGAGGACGCGCAGCCTAGCTTGCAAGACTTCACTGCCGCGCGCGTGGCTAGCCCGCACTTAGACTCCTTTCAATTTCAACGTCAACACGACACGCAAGCAGCAAACCTCACGATAACCGACAAACAACGAACCGGACACGCAAGATGCATCATTCCACTCCACATCCAGGGCAGCCCGCTAGCCTATTAGCCTCGGAAAATCCATGCGGGCTAGAAGCATGAGACGGGCGGCATAGGTCCTTGGCGCGTGCTTGATCTTCCTTGGCTCTGCACGTTGCCCCATCCTGTATTCCGCTGAATCGCCCACCATGTAGATACACGATAACGAGTCGTTGCGGCTCTTTGTTTATCCCCTCTTGTCAGCCAACACCGTTTGGTTTTTCCGCGATCATCTTGTCATGCTTCCTTGCGTCTACATACCTCTTTCTTCACTATAGCGTCCTTCATAATCTAGGATAGTCCGGAACGCGATAACGAGGTGGTAGAACAATGCGCTTCATACCGACGAGGCCCCAGTCACGATGAGACTCCCTGTAGAACTTGCGCTCCTTATCGCGCCCCTCCTCCAGCTCATTACTGCGCTTCCTGTCGAACGCAGAAGCACACCTTTCCGCTCTCTCCGCGGCCTCACGCCCCTTGTCAACTCCTTTTCCAACGGGCATACGTACGCGCACGCGCCGACCAAATACTTCTACGAATCCACCTTCAACAGTCATTATGACGGCCGATTCGCTTCTTCTGAGGTTCCCTTCCAAGAACGAATATGGCACCTCAGGCTTATGTTGAAAGCGTATACGGAAACGATGGAAAGGATTGGGGTACAAACGTGGATCATGCACGGGGTATTGCTAGGTTGGTGGTGGGGCGGAGGCCTGATGCCGTGGGACAAGGATTTGGATTTCATTGTAGAAGAGGAAGGAGCTGCAGAACTAGGGACATGGTGGAACATGACAGTCCATCATTTCGATGCTCGAGACCTAGGGCTCGAGATTGCACTAGACAATACAGACAATCAGGTCAAGCAAGGAAATGAATTGCTCGATTTGAAACAGCACCACGAAGACGAAGATACCCGCTCAAAACGTCTCGCATGGGAAGAAGACATCAAAACAACCGGCAAAAAATACCTGATTGAGGTAAACCCAAATTACACCAACAAATCGACATCAGATATCTACAACCATATCGACATCCGCTGGATCGATGTTTCCACCGGTCTCTACATCGACATTACAACCATCCACGTCGGGGAAAGAAGGGAACTCACTGATTCCCCCTACTCCAGCACGCACCCCTCAGCCCACGAAGCCGACCCCGATGCCTTCGATACCGAAACCCAACTCTACGTTAAAGACACACACGCCTACCTCTCCACGCAGCTCTTCCCCCTCCGACAATCTACATTCGAAGGCGTGAAGGTCAAAGTACCATATGCGTACGAAGAAGTGCTGGTGGAGGAATATGGGTCAGATGCCCTGACTGAGGACTGGTATAATGGGTACCAGTTTGATAAGGAGAGTAAGCAGTGGAAGAAGCAGCATGAGCCGAGTGAGGAACAAAAAGAGTATTTTATGGAGAAGAATGGGAAGGATGTAGGGAGATTGAGTAGTACAGGGAGGATTGGACATGGATGGAGAGGACAAGGTGCGCTTGAAGGGGCTTTGAAGGAGGAGGGCGCGCAGGTGGGTGTTGAAGACCTAGAGGCGGGGAGATGGACGGAGTAGGTCGACTTGTGAAAACAAGATAAGCCGAGGCAAAGGACTCAGCTATTATTCCTATCTAAGATCTATCTTATGGCTTGGTTAAGGTACTAAGTTCTAATTGTGCAAAACCTCACACAATGACTTCTTTTGCGTCTTGTACTACCCTCGCATGACACGCTAGGTTTTAAAATCCGTAAGCAAAATTCGGCCAAACATCCTCAATAGCCCTTTTCTCGAGCCGCCCATCCCGCTCATCATACTTCCACTCTTCACTCCCGATGCATCGTCTACACCACAACAAATTCTCTGGATCATACTTCGCCTTGATAGCACGAAGACGCGGGTAATTGGATCCGTACATGGCTTCTTGGAAATTAGGCTCGTACTTGTCGACCTCATTGACATAGCATCCAGAGTCTGGTGAAAGGCCCCTCATAGCTCTGCCTGTTCTGTTCGTTGACGATTCCTGGAATTCGCGTACGGTAGTCTCGGGAAGAGCGGTATCCCACGCAGATTTCACGATCATGTGAACGGTTGCTTTGCGCCATGCTGGGTTCAACGCGCTATCTACTGGCTTTGAGGAAGCGATCAGAGCACCGGCGAGGATATGGCTTGACATGCCTTTCTCGTAGTCCGCTGCCTGGGGTCCAATAGTTTCGAACATACGGGCACTAGCCTCGATGTCTTGAGTTAGCGAATCCGCAGTCAGAAGGCGGGTTGTGGATATCACGCCACCGGGTCCGGAGGAGGAATCGCGGGTTTGCTTTGGGAGACCATTGTAGGCGTCTATCCAGCGAGAGTACGTGGTCAGGTTGGACATTGTGGAGGAGACGAGGTTACTCGATTCGCGTGCTGGGGCGAGGAAGTTCTCCATAGCGGTCGTCAAACTCGAGTTCGATTTGTCGTACGCCATGAAGTACCCACCCATGGCTAGAGGACCGTTTTTAGCACCAGCAATGGTGTAGTAACCTTGGAAACCTGCTTCGTTCACTGCTGGCATGTTGGCGTGAAGCGAGGCAACTAGTCTCCACCACTCCTTCGAGTCAGTGTTATTCTTGCCTTGGATATTCCAGAGCCAGACGGCCGTTCGCGGCATAGGGTATGCCTTCATCGTTATCTGTGTTATGACGCCAAATGTGCCGCCACCGCCGCCGCGGGTAGCCCAGAAGATGTCACTGTTTTGGCATTCATTTGCGACAAGGATATCGCCAGTGGGCGTTACGATTTCGAATTCGAAGATGTTGTCGGCGCCCATGCCGTAGCTGCTTGTGAGCCAGCCGTGTCCACCGCCTGTCGCCCAACCGACGATACCTACGGTGTCGAAGGTGCCACCAACGGTTACAGCATTGTATCTGGCTAGGGCTTGGAATGTTTCGTCGTCTTGTTGACCGGCACCTAGTGTGGCGGCCATGTGGGAGTGGTTCGCTGAACAAGATTGAGGTGTGTACGACTCGTGGAAGTCGACGCCTTTCATTTCACCTGTTGCAATGAACAGAGCGCCGCAGGTTGAACTGCGTCCGTAACCAGCATGACCGGTGTTGTTGACGTTGATCTTGAGATTGTGTTCGTTGGCGAAGTTGAGGGTGGCTTGTACGTCTTTTGCGTTCGTTGCGTTGACGATCCAGGTTTCGCTTCCTGGCCCTCCTTCGGGGCAGACGGAACTAGGAAGTGTGGTGGGTAGAACGCGGCCTGTGAGTGTCTCATTGAGAGACGTCCATGTTGTCGGTGAAGGCCAGCAGGGGTCGGATGGAATCTGGTGTCGTGTTAAATCAGCTGTCAAAGGATTAAGAGTGCTTAAGAGTGGCATGAACGTACGCATTTTGCAGTCGAGTTTGACACGGCGAGACCTTCAGAGCAGAGCGCTAGAAGAGCCGTAAAGCTCAAGATCTTCTGGGTTACCATGCTGGTTGATGATTTGTTGATGAAATGAGCCCTGTAAAAGCAGCTGATCTGAAGTTTTATACCTCTTCTCCAAATTCGACATTACACATAGTGTCGAAAGAAAGGTACCACTGGCCCATCTGCTTCGCCGCATTAAGGAGTTGTTGCGAATCCGGTATCCATGTTGTACCAAGAGTAGTTTAGGCCCCATTCGCGTATTCTCTCTCTTAACGTATTCGGCCTCACCCCAAGCACTAGTGCAAGCTAGCCCCCCGCATTATAGTGACAAGCTTTACTGTTACGCCAGTTTTGTTATTCCACGAAAGTAGGATCCACCCTCAGGTGCGAGTACGCGTATTCAAGCTCTCTGGTCGTACCGTATTCGGTATGTCGTCACTGCTTACGGGTGTGGCTAGCTGTGTCCACCGTTAACAACGTTCCCAGAGATGTGAGTGCTACCCAAACGGCGATTACAATTCTCAACCAACCTCTTAGGCAACTTAGAGGTTTACAAGCCAGTCTTTAGGCGCGTCTCTCCCACATCAATCTCTTTCGCCATACCTCTCTCCGTCAAACCACTACGCTCGAGCTGATCAACCACCTTCTTTGTAAGCCTGAACGCCCATATTCCCGGATGAAGAACATCCTACGAGTAACCCGGTTGTTTCACTCAGCAAAGTGTTCCCTGTAGAACTGTGGCAAGCTGGATTCTCTGTGGGAAGTGCATCGATAGTCCAGATTTTGCATTTTCTCAATGATAAGCTGAGAATGCGAGCACGGCAACGTTGACAAGTTTCAACGTGTGGCTTCGCAACTTCGTAGCAATAACTTGCTCATAATACATGTTTGATAGAAGAGAGTTGGTGTATGTTTTGCCCTGGGGACGATGACCGATAGCGGGCATTTAAGCTTTCATCCAGATGCTATTTCGTGATTATTCTTTGCCATGTATCAGATCACGAGTCCAGTACGTCCAGCTTGGTCTGCACAGCGGACGACAGCGATACCTACTTGAAGTCAGCGGCAGGCGCGTCCATTGAGCGCGGTTGCAACCACTTCATGCCTTATGGTACCGCATACAGAAGGCAACAGCACTGAGGGCGGTGTTTTCGTCAAAGACAGAGGCAAAAACCTATGTTCAAAAGCTGATGACAAAGTACGCGATGTGTAGAGCGCGAAGTCGCGAAAGGTAGGTGGAACCCCGCAAATAGCAGGGAAGTCTTAGGAATTAGAGGAGTTAAGCCTCGCCAAATCTCGGATCCGACCCTAGCTCGGTCTCCGAGAACGCCGTCGACATCTCCGACATGTTTCCAACAACAGTGACAACTGGCGCAGGCGGCCTTACAGCATGAACCAACAAGGTCTCTTACGTGATTGGAGCGATTGACAACAGCAATAATACTTCGGAACGATCCTTTAGCGGCATGAAGAGCCTCACGACGACGATTTTCTAGAAATGGTGAAGACCCTAAAGCCGTAAATTCCGGTGTGTATAGCCGTAGGCTTTCATGATGGTTGGAGGTGTGTGGCTTGATGCAATGAGCTAGAGTAGAAAGAAAGATCGCGCACGCCCATGTCAGAGAGTATATAAGTAAAGGCCAGGTTTGATGTTCAAGTGTACCAGTTGCAAGCTTCATCATCTCGAATATTGAACTGTATCCTCAACACTATCAACCAGTACCTGGATTTCGAAACAATCAACACCACCATCGACACTCCCACAATGTCCAAATCAACCATTGCAGTCTTTGGTGCCTCGGGCAACCAAGGCAACTCAGTCGTCCGCACCATCCTGACCACCCCCTCGCTCTCCGCAATGTATAACGTCCGCGCCCTTTCTCGCTCCACCACTTCCTCCGCCATGCAGGATCTAAGATCCTTAGGCGCAGAGCTCGTCCAAGCTGACATGGACGACCCCTCGACCCTCCCTACCGCCCTTTCCGGCTGCACCTACGTCTTCCTCGTAACAACAACTCAATACACCGGCTCCACCCGCGAAGTCGAAACACGCCAGGCCAAAGCAGTGTGCGAAGAAGCTATCAAGCAAGGAGTCAAATACATAATCTTCAGCTCCATGTCCCACCCGTTCAAGATCAGCGGGGGCAAGTTGAAGAATGTAGAGCATTTTGACGACAAAGCCGAGATCGAGACGTACATCCGTACTCTACCTGTGAAGAGTGCTTTCTTCGCTCCAGCATCTTTCATGCAGAATCTGCTAGACAGAATGAAACCACGTCCTTCTCCCGCCGGCGACGGTACTTTTGTTCTAGCAGACATGTTACCTGGTAACACGCCCGTGCCGTACATTGACATCACCGAGACTGGGAAGTGGATCGCTCCCATTCTCGCTGAGCCAGAGAGATACTCGGGCAAGTTCTTCGCTGCGGCTGAGGGCCTTTACACGCCGGATGAGATTGCGAGTGTTATGAGTAAGGTGACAGGCAAGACAGTGAAGCATGTCCAGCTTCCTGACGAGGTCGTGAAGAGCTTTTTCCCGGAGGGGCTTAGGGAGCAGTTGTACGAGATGTGGGTGTTGAACAGGGAGTATGGGTACTATGGTGAGGGACAGAAAGAGGCTGTGCAATGGGCCAAAGAGCAAGCAGCGGGCGAGCTTACGGGCCTAGAGGCGTTCTTGAGGAAGGTTGAGTTCAAGTTGGAGTGAGTATGAGTGGGGATATAACGTTGTAACATGTCGGAGATAGTCACGCGACTGGGCGATTACGTGAATGTTCCAAGAATAATATAGTCCATGAACTGCAAAGAGGCATCCGGCGGCGTCCATGCGCGCTTGAAAGTGGTCAGCTAAAGTAGTACGAGAATATTACACACATCTTGGGTTTCGTTAATTGTGTATTGTTACATGCTTTCTATACTTGTTTCGCCGAGGTTCCTTACAAATGATACATCTTTACTGTACAATTCATGCGCAAACCATGCACCGTTACACTTCTGCCCGGACTATGCACACGTAACTGCACTATCGAAACCCACATCGGACATCGGACATCTCAAAATCCGTTGTAGCCCTGCATATTAGGATCAGTGGGGTAACTCCACATTGCCATCGAATCTGGAATGAAGAGCGCCGACAGATCTGCATCCGAGCCTGTACCAAGGTCAAACTGTGTGAAGTCAAAGTTGATGTCGAACGGCTGTTGCGGGCCAAAACCCATCATCTCAGGCGTAGGTTGCGCATTCATGTTTGGATACCAGTTCGGCATGGCTTGCTGGGAATGTTGCGCATGTGCTTGTAGAGCGGCTTGTGCTTGTTGCTGAGAACGAGAATGCGCTTGCGTCTGTTGCTGTTGTGAAGCAGCATTATTACTGCTACCCATGGCGACTTCGGAGAGGAGATGGAGTGGTGTTTGATTTGCGGGCTCTTGGCGAGTGGAAGGTCGGGATGGTTGTTGACTAGCGTTGCGAGCGGATTCGTGGTCGGTTTCAGTCTGGTGGTCGCTAGAGGCACCTTCTTTGATGTGGGCAAATCGTTCCTGTAAGCGCTTGGCGACAAAGTAGAATTTTCCATGGGGTGATTGAGCATCGCGGGAAACAATGGCGTTGAACATGGAGACCAATTGTTCGGTGTAGACCTCGATTTCAAGATCTTCCTTCTTGATTATGCTCCCTACTTCGCCAGAGCTCGTCACCGACACCCACATCTTCATCAGGCAGACGATGGCGTAGATTGCCCGGACACCTGGGATTTGTTAGCACGAAACATGGGGAATGGGTGAGAAACTTACAGAAAATCACAGGCAGAGTTAGGAGAATGTCTAGTTCGATACTCAGTATCGTGTCTAGGATACCATGGGTAGCGGTGAGACAGTCACCCAGAGCGCCTATATGTGCAGGGCCGACAGGACCGTCTTTCTTCGCTGCAATGATAACTGACGGAGATAGCGCGTCCGTGGTGTAAGGGGGCTGCAAATCAGCAGAGCCTTGATTCTGATGCAGGGCGATTTCATGGAGGTAAAGATTCGTAACATGTTCTGCCAAGCGGAGGGTTGCTGCGATGGTCAGTGTGGATGCGGTATGTGTTCGGATATAACTTACGATCGACATCTCCCAAAGAGGCGTTCTCCTCTCTCAAGCTATTCAGTTCATTCTCGAAGATCTTCAGGGCATATATGACCTTGGGATCGGAGATGGCAACCTCAACCGAGGGATCGTCCATACAAAACTCGACCGATATCTTCTCTCCTATGTGCGCCATCTTGACTTGCTGACAGAGTAGTCTATCCGATGGGAGTGCTTCGGGTGAGGTCTCAAGTATGCGAACACTCTCCGCCATGTAGTTGGTCCAGCGAAGTAAAATCGGTCGTCGCAGGACCATGGTGATGCTCATACAGAGATAGTAGCAGACGAGGAACGTTCGGCGGGCCTCGACGCTGCTAGAGTTTGGATGAAACCTCTTGAATGGACCAACCGAAAGCTTCATGACATTTGGTGTTGCCTTTCTTCCAAGGCCTAGGTCGAGAGCCATGACTGCAGCGCAATTGACCATCATGTAGAAGTTGTGCTGCTCAAAGTGGAGGGGTGGACGGTACCAAAGCACAGAGATGTGTAGTGCCTGAACAATCTCGAGCGACTTCTCCCCGTTGCGCCAGATGATGTCAGCAAGCTGGTCCTTGAGGAGTTTGGTCAACTCGCGTTGTGTCTCTTGTGATACCAACTGCTCCGCGCTCCCATGCGAGGACCCAGCCAGAACAGCGAGGAAGAGAAGCGGTTTCTTCTCTCGGACTTCACGGGCTGTGGTGCCAGGAGGGAACGGCACGGCTGGGAAATGCGGGCAGATCTCATTGACATAGCGAAAGAAGACGCGCTCTGCAATATCAGGCGTCATAAGGTTGTCGATTAGAATGTTGATGTGCGAGTGGTCGGCGTGAATCTTGTTCTTGCTGGTCCGCTTCATCTCCGGGTGCTCTGCTAAATCACGATGGATGGCATCCATGTCCTCGGGGATCGTCTAAAATGTTAGCTCTGGCCGCGCGTGCGTTTGACCTGATTACTCACAGCGTGTGATGTGTTGTCCAGCTTCCTGCGCTTTGGCTCAGGTGCTCTCTGCATATTCTGTGCTGGGCCGTAGCCGGGCGGTATATCTGGGTACCTGCCAGCCGGAGGCTGAGACCAATCGTGCTCGAGTGATCCCATGCGGTACTGGCCTTCAACCGGCATAGGCATAGAATCGGCAGAGGCTCCAGGTTGTGGTATGCCTCCATGATGCTTGATCTCGGGTGCGCCTGCCTTTTGTGCATGCAATGTCGCTGTCAATGCATCGATCTTGCGCTCAAGTTCGGCAACTCTGCTGTCGGCCTTCTTTTGGCGCTTCCGGGTTGGTGGTGTCGTAATGCAAGGTCGACCTGCCTTGGCGCACCGTCTACATGACACATCTGGTCGCTCTTGGTCGCAGCGAACCTTTAGTCCTCGACATGAGTCGCATGCTCTAGGGCGCTTGAGGTCGGCGGGGGATTTGGCAGAACCTGGAGTTCCGTGGGCGCTGTTGGTCAGTGTTAGCGTATATCCACTGGTGATGGTTTGTTGTTGTCGAGCGCACTGGCGACTGCACGCGTTGCTTTCAGGGACAATCGTCTGAGAGCGCCAAGAGGCTTTCAACTGATTTGGACGCGTATCGCGCCTGTCGCAGCCATTGAAGCATGCAGTCTGCGCTTTGCGACACAGCGCGCCAGCTGCCGCGACGGCGCAGGTTGGGCTTCTACAACGTACCCATCGTGGTCGCCATCGTCCTCGTGGTCGTCATCATCGTGCGACGCCTCTGGTCCGGTTGGCGATGTCTGCTCGAGGGCGGGATCGAGTATGTTTCCTAGTGGGGCAGGCTGCGATAGCTGTGAGAGCTGCGGGGGTTGAGGTAGGGATTGGGCATGGTGTTGAGCGGTGGGTGACGGAAGGTAGTATGGATGGCCGGTGTTTTGCTGCTGTGCAGACGTGTAGATCTGCGGCCGCGACGGTTGCACTGAGGATGCACTCGCGAAGAGTCTCGGGTCTATTTCGTGGTCTGCCATTTGGTTTCTGAGACCAAATCGCTCTCGTCGGCGCGTCGGTGGTCGTATATGCCGCGCAGGTGGATCGAGCCTGGCTGTCAGAGAACGTCAGGCGCTAGGCCCAATGGGGCTTCGAGCTTTTCCGCACTTTCATTTGACTGACGCTGGCACGACTCCAGCAGCAGGACGAACCGGGCGCCCGAGTTGCTATGGGACGTGACTTCACTAAGCATCATACATTATTTGCGCGACTACAGTAGGCGCTATCATTGTGGAGGACGTGGCTCATAACATCGTTGACTACATACTACATAAACCACTCCATGAGCTATCCCGAGCTCACGGGCGGGATAATGGCGACCTCGTCGCCTTCGACAATCTGCTTGTCTGCGTCCTCAGCATCGTCTTCCCCGACATCAACGTACTCCATGTTGACTGTCATAGCACAGCTGCTCAACACCTTGTTGCGAATGTCCGGGTATCTCTCTTCCAGCATAGCGAAGACATCGCGAGCTCGTACAGGAGCAGGAAAATGTTCACTGGTCTTGCCTGTGAAGGTTGAAGCCGCTGCAAAGTACAGGATAGAGAAGTGGCCCTTGGGCGCTTTGGCAGATGCCATGATGCCTGTTGAGACACGTTAGATGTGCATCGCAACATGGACAGATAACAAGTCGAGATGTGAAGATTTCAATCAGGAAAAAATTTGTTCCGCAGTCTCGCCGAAGCGACGTCGGATAATACATGCTATAATTTTGAATACATCATGAAGTCGGGGGTGAAGAGGAGGAGACGGTGTACATACCTTGGGCGTAGTGTGGTGTAAGAAAGAAGGACGGAGGTGTGCAGAGGAAACATGTGAATTCGCGCGGCGACTTAGCGTCCGAACTAAGACCGCCGTTCAAGCGCGCCTTCCCTCGGCACTTTTTCAGATTGACGACATCATTCACGATTCGCCTCAAAATGTATCCTCGTCTTGGGCGGGCTGCAGGCAATGTATGCCTGCGATGCCAATGGCGTCTACTGGCCCAGCGAAGTAGTTCCTGTTCAACACAAAATATTCGTGGACTTTCTACTGTAAAAGTCCCACAAACGCAGAGGCGGGCGCTCCATGCCGCTGCCAACGTAAGTGATACGTCCGGTATGACAACCAACGACTAACAACTGTCAGCGCTCACAACAATCCACCCTCACCACCACCACTTCTACGCCCGCCCCAGATCCGTCTCTCCTTGCTCGCCCCCAAGGAATTCCAGTCCGTGAGCATCTCGAGCGGTGGCAACATCAATTTGGTGGACCGACAGAAGAAATTCTTACGGCATTCGAGAATCACCCCGCACGCAATAATACGCAGAACGGACTATCAAAGTTGTCGTCCGCTCTCAAGGCCGACCAGGATGCAAAAGAGAGCGAGTGGGATGTGGCGGAGGAAGATGAGGCAGAAGAGGTCATTACTATCGGCCTTTTCCTGAAGCCCGGCGATGTGGTCGAACTCACGCAACCGGGCCGTGAACCCGTACTTGCTGTTTTCGTGCAGCAACTGGATAATGAGAGTCAATTCTTCTCCGTCAATGGTCGATGGACACATTCCTTGATTGGTCGCGTGTCTTTCGCTATCCAAGGCTGCATCGATCCCGCACTTCTTGAGCCACTCGTTCCCTTCCTGCCTACAAATCCTGGCTTAGCCAATCCCAAGGGTGAAGTCCACGTTCCGAGAGAGTTGTCCGCTCCGGTCGTAGCGACCCTCGAACACATGACAGCAGAAGCCGAGAAGATTTACAGAACAAATGCCTCAGTTTTGGACGGGGCCTACGATGTCTTGGCAGACAACACCAAGACACGTATGATGACACTGTCACAGATTGCGAAGAAACTGCTGGGGAAGCAAGATTCTTCCTGGGTATCCTCACCAGCAGCTCTCCTGGCCGTCCGAAAGGCTCTCCACCACAATGAATTCCGTTTCAACTCCGATGCTCGCAACCACCGTCTGACGAACATTTTTGCTATCCGACCCAAGGCTGATGTCGAGGTCATGGAGGCAGTCCAAGAGTGGATCCGAGAATATCGCGAATACCGTGCCTTGTCTGTGAGAAGTTTCGAGACCATCAAGGATGCTCAGCAAGCCCGCACCGACGGCTATACTTACGTTGCGAATTTCCTTGCGAAGGCCCGCAAACTTATCGCAAACAGTCGAAAGTTCCGTGAGCCAACCTACGGGGGTCTTGGACCTAGCAAGAATTCCTCGCCACCGGACGGATCCTCCAATCTGCGCATCACTTGGGGAGAGACATTTTCAAACACTGACAAACAGATCATCAAGTTTCTACAAGCATGGGTACTTACTGATCAGTTCAAGGGTATGGCTGGTCTTCAATCTGCTTGTACGAGCTTGGTCTCGTCATCAGGGTTCTACGGTTCAGATGTCTTCGCCGGTACAGGAACTCACGACGACACTCTCAGCAACATCAAAAAAGGTACTGGTCTACTGTTCCTACAAGAAATCGGTGTCATCTCGCCCCACGACAATCGCGCGATCTATGACGAGCAGCTGATGCTTCCCACCGTTCGACAATCTCGCAACCTGGAAGTACTTAACAATAAAGTTGAGCTTATACGAAGGAATCCTGACTTTCGAGATGCAATGGCACATCTTCGCCACGATTGGGGATCGACGACAGTATACTGCATCGACGATGTCGGCGCCCATGAGATCGATGACGGCATATCGATCGAACAAGTCAAGGGTGCATCTTCTGAATTCTGGATTCATGTACACGTTGCGAATCCAACAGCATTCTTCGACAAAACCCATACGCTATCTGGTCTTGCCGCCCACATGACTGAATCCGTGTATACGCCAGAGCGATCTTTCCCTATGCTTCCAGCTTGGGCTGCCCAAGGGCACTTCAGTCTTGACAAGAACCGCCCTGTCATCACCTTCAGTTCCCGTATTGACAGCACTGGCTCCGTCTTGGAAACGAAGATACAGCACGGCACCGTTCACAATGTTGTCAGCATCACGCCATCCGAGGTGGCTGCTCTTCTTGGTGACAACAGTCCGAGCAAAACAAGAAAGCTTGTTGTCGGTGGTGAGGTGCCACGCGGCACAGAACGGCAACCACCGAGCCTTGCTCCAAGTCAACTTGATGACTTGCGCAATCTTTATACTGCAGCCCAAGCCTTATGGAAGAAGCGAAGGACTGCTGGCGGTGTTAAGTTTGCTACCGGGGGTATTAGTGCTCGTGTCTTCGAGAGCGCCAGCCAGGGTGGCTTGAGCTGGAACGCCCCATCATTGGATCGGGCACGTTTTATTCAAGGAGACCCGATAATCGAGGTAACGAATTCGATCTCGGACGGTTTGATGCAGTTGGAGATCGGACCTAAGAACATTACCGAAGAGATGATGCTGCTTGCCGGTCAGACAGCGGCTGCATGGTGTACTGAGCGGAACATACCCGTGATGTACAGGGGTACGATTGAACCACCAGGCGGAGATTTGGAACCAAAGGAGCTGCAACAGCTTGTGCAGACCCACTACGAAAAACATGGAAAGGTACGACTGGATCTCCATTCGCGATGGACAAGATCGTTAGGCATGGCCGTTGCACATTCTTCGCCTTTGCCACACAAGATCATCGGAGTCCCTAGCTACATCAAAGTCACAAGTCCTCTCCGTCGCTTTACGGACATGATTGCGCACTGGCAAATCGAGGCTGCCCTACGCTGGGAAGCACAAAACGGCAGAAAATTTAAATTGGCGCCGGGGTCCAAGTCCATACTCCCTTTCTCACAAAGCCAAATGCAAGAATCCATCGTCACACTTTCCCCTCGCGAGCGGATCATCACCCAGACCAAGCGGAACTCCACGCGCTTCTGGGTTACCCAGGCTATCCTTCGTGCTTTCCAGTACAAGGAAGCGGAGCTTCCTAAAATATTCACGTTCTGGACAAGGTCTGTGAAGGCAGGGGCGGGGTTGGTGGAAGGTGAGATACCGGAGTATGGCCTCAAGGTCTTCATGAACAGTTATGACTGCGAAGAAGGTGATGAATGGGAAGTGGCGCTGGAGAGAGTCGACCTTTTTTTGAGAACCATCTGGGTGAAGCCGATTCGCCTCTTGGACCGAACTAACAAAGCTGTCTAAGCCACTTTGCTAGAATCTTCTCATCTGCTTTTCTCGCAACTGCCGACAGAAGATCGCGGAAGTTGAATTTCTGGGTGGCGGTGGGGTTGGTTATGTTTGACGTCCCGGCAGACGGTATGCCTGGCACGCGAACAATTTCAGGTTCCGATGGTGGCAAAACGAGGCGTTTTGGTATTACACCACGGGGCTTGCGCTCCGTGATTGTAGATCACTCTCAACAGCCCATCGATTCCAAATTGCCAGCCTCGCATTCGCATCAATTCTGCTGCGGAATAAACAAGACAGTACGCAGTAGTAACGTCCGAAACAACTAGGATTGTCCAATGAAAGCTTGAAGCAACGGAGGCGTTCCAACACACGCCCCTGCAAGCCACACCAAGCCACGGTGGCACCTGCTACGAACAACCAACATAGATGTAGATCTGTAATGTCAAGATCGAGTTCTCCGCTCAGTTGTAGGAAGGAAGCATTTAACCGGCAAGCAATCCGGTTCGTTGTGCATGCATATGCGCGCGTGGGCAGAGAAGGGTGGGGAGACCCAGAGGCTCGGGCCGTCGACAGGTGCGTCAGATCTGTGTGCTGTGTCAAGCATCCTGTATTGTTCCGATGGCCCCTTCAACCCGCTTGGCGATATCTTTTGTACAACTGCGCCTCGGTGTTCCATGCGTATTAGCGTAAGCGCAATGTAATACCGCCAGTCCGGGAGCTCAGACTACGGTGAAAGCCCAGCATTTCTAACATTAGCGCTTCTTTACTCTACCAATGGCTCGGAGGCTTCCCTAACTGGAATGAGGCTTCGCGTTCGTGTGTTTACTTATCACGGCAGTGCCAGTGGCTAGAGGTGATATCTAGAATGTTCCTACAAAACAGATGACGCGAGCTTCCCGTTAACACGAATCGACCAAATATATGATTCTGACTCGATGTATACCATACTGTCTGCCACACTCAACAAACAATTGCATCATTCTCGAAGTGTGTCTCTCTAGTTAGTCTTATTCAATATTCGATACGGCACGACATACTAGTTTTGTTCTACTATGTCAGCTGCAGAGGTTCCATACGAACGAATACATATTCCTCAAGATCATTCTCCTGGTGCGGCCGACATCAACCGAAGGAAGCAACAGCCACAACAGCCACGTCAATTGCTATCATGCACGAAGTGTAGAGAGCGCAAGGTCAAGGTTGGTTTTCCTCCTCGAACTGCGGTCCACGCAACAATCTGTGAAAGCGACATATTAGCGGTTTGGAAAATGGGCGTACATCGCGCTGACTCGGCATAGTGTGATCGCACAAAGCCATGTTCGGCATGTTGCGCTCGTGGCTCTCCGCGGGACTGCTACTTCATCGCAGAGGACGGCAATTATGCTCCAATCCAGCAGAGTTACGAGCTTCGGAAATTACGCGCCGAGAACCTACGACTCAAAGAACGACTACGCTCCTGCCAAATACCGCTGGATGACGATGACGCTGGCCGCGAAGTCTCACCCGACTCTGTCTCCAGAGAGGGCGCTGCTACATCTCACAAGCGACGCACAACCAAGCAGAAACGCTTTCAGACTTCAGAATGGCAAGACAGCATCTATTTTGGCTCGCCAGGGCTGGCTACTGTCATTAGCGATGTGTGTATACGTGTTCAAGCCTAAACGTCAAGACTGACACTCGAAGTTCACTGCAGCGGACACTAGCTGTCTACCATTATCCTACACAACACCTCGCGGCTCGGATATGTTCCGCAGCTCGCCAACGTATCCCTACCCGACTCTTTTCAGTGCTGCACCGGACGAATGTTTTCCACAACTACTAAGCTGTCTGCCCGAGAAGCAAGAACTTATGGAATACTTGGGAGCTTTCCAGAGACGAGTCTATCAAGTGCCTGCGGAGATGACGAACGATGAGGTAGAGGGCTTCTTGTCAGACGCTAGAAAGAATTCTGAGCTCTATCCGACTACTTTGGCGTTCCTGTTTGGGCTTATCGCACTGGGGGCACAGCACTCAACGTGGGATAGAGGAGGAGGACAATGGAAAGCCAAAGTCATCGAAGTTGAAACACAGAAGAGCAATGTCTACAGTGAGTCGATCGGAGGGTGTTGGTAGCAAAACTAACATATATGATGCAGTTGCAGCAGCGATGCAAGCTTTACGACTGGCTTCATTTACACACAAACCTTCCCTCTCGTCAATTCAAGCGCTGCTCATGATCGGAAGTTATCTGACCAACGATGGAAGAATGCTAGACGCATACACGTTATTTGGTACTACTATTCGCCTCGCCCATTCGATTGGTCTTCATCGTCACCCGAAGTATCTTGACCCGGCACCTACGAACGAAAAGGACTGCGCAGTGCGACAAAAGGTGTGGTGGCATATGTTGCACCTAGATGAACACATGTCCATGACGCTCGGCAGACCTCTTGGAATAACCGGCATCGGAGATAACCCTTGGCCAGTCGAATTGACGACTGATCAGGTCTTGCTACGTTTTGGCGAATTCGTCAATCATTTCACCGTATTGGCCAGGCAAATTATGAGTTGCGACCGCTTGACGAGTGCCAGGATTGATGAGCTTACAGACGCACTTCGAAGATTACTGGATACGGTGCCTGAAACGCTGCAATTCAATGACACCTGGATGTACCCTGAGACTAATTTACCTGATCTATACGCTATAGCTGTTGGTACGTATTACCCCCCTTGTCACTACTTCGGTCACATTTCCCGAATGGCAGACTTTTAGCTGCAATGTTGTAGCGTAAACAACCATATGTCCACATTCACTCACATGTCATAGTGTACTTCTGTAAAGCGCACACGTACATCGTGCTCTTGAATCGGCAGAGATTCGAGAAGCACACCACCCAGGACGCCGTGCCTATCGGCACAGATAGCGCGACAGCATTCCAGGCTGTCAACCGCTTCCAACCAGAGACATGGTCAACACTAGCCGCTCGTCGCGCAAGAACGCTAGTACTTGCTTCATCGGAAGCTCTTCTTACCGCCTTCATCTTCTTTTATCACCGAGACCCAGCAGCGCTGATCAGTTGGACCCTAGCGCAACAGGCCTTCAACAGTTCCATGATCCTCCTATTGGACGGCATAGAATGCCGGACAATCACCGTTGACGCCATGAAGGCAGAACAAGCGTTCGTCATCTTTAAAGATCTCTACGAGAACAATGTGCATAGCCTTGCCGGACTAGCCGTGGAAAAGATCAGCTGGGGTCTGCAAGAGCTGCGTACAGCCGTCACAAAACAGCCTGGCGTTCCACCACGAAAACAAGGAAATGCGGCAGCCCAAGAAGCTGACAAGAGTGAATCGACAAGGATTTTGAGTAGAAGTGATACAGTCATGGGCCATATGGAAATGTCCCTGCTCGAAGGTCCTGGTCAACATGCTATCCAAGACTTAGCGCTTGTCCCGGAAATATGGATTGATTCCCGGACCTCAACCCAATTTGGAGACCAACAACAAGGACCATCTTATCTCCACACGGCAGATCAGAAAGAAACAGCATCGTCCAAGGAGGAAGCTGACAGTTCTAGACCAGCGAAGATCATGCAGGGTCTACGCAGATCGACCACGTTGCGACCAGCGCCCACAAGATACGCGACAAGGTCCGGGGATGGTTACATGCAGCCGCATGGTTACACGGCTCCAGCAACGCCCTCTGACTTCTCCATGTTGCATGGGCACGTGAGGAAAGATACGATGGGTCCTCACGAGTGGCAAACCTCTCAAGGAGACGAGAGAACCATTCCGCTTCACTTATACAACCAGTTGCAGAGGGTCACAGCATCAGCAGAACCGGAGAACGAAATGTTTTGGAATCAAGGCTGGCACTTCGAAGCTCCAGGCGGAAGTCAAGGACATGAAACCCCACCTTCCGCATGGAGCCATCCGCGAGAAGAGTCCCACAGCCTGCATAGGCACAGATCCTGTCCCGGAATCCCTCCAACCAACGCACACCCGCCACTCTTGAGGCCGCATTATTCCCTGCCGAGCGAAAATGATAGATCAACGGCCCGAACATCGCGAAACACACCACTGCGGACTACTAGCTCAGGAGATTATACCCCCTTCGATATACCTCAATATTCCTCTTACGATTCGGATCCGAGACCTTACCACCACTTCGCCTCTAGCTCTGCAGTACCGTTACCGATGTCAAGTATCGCCGAGGCCGCAAGTGTATATGCGCCGACCACTCATGGGATGTCCCAACAAGGAGAGCAAGTGCATATGAGATGCTCGGTCGCTATACATCCATCGACTGTGGGTCCTCTATCCTCGCTTACGCCTCTAGCCGAGAGCCGCGACATGGATGATTGGAGTGGATTCATGGGTAGTGAGGGGTTTAGATAAGGCGATATGATTATGATAGAGTAATGTGGAGGTCACTTTGCATAGAGGAGTTATTGGAGCAACACATTTTCAGCATTGCGAACGGGAAACATAGAAGCATACTTAGCGAATATCGGTATACATTTTACGACGTCCTTCACCCCACGTCCCGGACTTTTGGTTTAGCATGCCGTCATGGGAGTCAGCAATACAATATACCCCCACCAAACCCCCTAACATTCACATGTTGGTCTTTCCCATTTGCTTCTCGGTGCATGTATGGGTGCATGTACCCGACATGGTGGTCGTGATGGTCCCGATGTATGCGACCATGGAGTCATTTGTCACATCTGACCCGAGTACCTGGTCAAAATGCTCCAAGTCACACTCTCGCTCTCTCCTTCATTTCCTTCTTCAGTTGCAACAATGCATCCTCAACACCTCGGCCGTGTCGGATATGATGAAGAAAACCAATTCGGCTATTTGTCACTTTTAGCCCGAAAGTCCGGTTATAGCAGCAGGTTCAAAACGTGCGCGGCGGAGTTACAGCCTTGCCGTCCCTTGAATCGGCGACTGGATGCGCATCCCTGGGAAGGAAAAGGATGGGTGTAAGTGGATATTGCCTCAATGCATTGAGATAACAAGTTTCTCTTAATCTGCAAAACATACACAGTGACGCTGCGGCCCGCGATATAAGCCACAGGTCTAGCCAGATGTTTACATGCATATGGTTGGTGGGTAGTCTTTCACTAATTATTCGTCCCGTACAGCAGCATGGTTTACACCATGTGCTAGGGACGCATACTACGCACCCCGATAGAAAAAGTGACACGCTTCTGGGTTACGCTCTTCCGAATCGAAGACCTGAACGCGGAACACAATCGTCATTTGAAGCCTGCCATCGGTGAAGCACGCGTGAATTCCACATTGCACAGCAGGAAAGTCGGGATCACGCACATGCAGCAAAGCGCTCAGCGCCGACAATGTCACATGCTGCAGGGCGCCATCTCGTCAAAGCCATTGTTCTCTCAGATCCGAGGCAGTGGAGGCGACTGGTTCATTCCGAGTGCGAGATATGATAGTACCGTGATCGACGTAAGAGAAGCTATTTGGGGGGCAGCTTCGCGGGTTGTCAGTGGCGTATCTGTGTGGAGAGAAAGTAGTTGGTGCTTGCAGCGCAACGTTGGGCCTCACTTGCTAGGGCAAGATCTCCGTAAGCGCGTGGGTGCTAGGATGTGCATGAAGGACAACGATCAAGGCATTACCTAGCTGCCTCGTGGGTCTTGCTGATCTCGGACGTGAGCGAACAACGCTTTTTTCGACGTCGAACATCCGTTCCCACAACGTGGTCTAGTCGTCATAGAAGGCAACCATATTATTGGCGCTGTGTAATGCTTACTAGGATGATCAGCCTCGCTTATGATACAGGACACACGATATGAGCTTAGACAATGGTTTGTTTTTTGACATCTGTAACGTCGAAGTCTTGGCTCTTGTGACCAGTGGAATACTGCCAACTTCTGCGTGAATTTTCGGTGAAATACTAAGACGCAAGTTGCAGGATCGCGCACCCCGAAGTGTCTGTCTACGCACTGAACGGTGTGTGTCATGTCGCAGCGGAAGTAGAAAAGTAGCACAACATTGAGTATTCACAGCATTGTTGATGCTAACATGGCGTGATTACTGCATGGTGCGCATGCAGCTGCCTGATTAGTGTACCCAAACTTTCTTACGATAAGTCTGGTGTAGAACGTGGTGTATGTGTAAAAGTCTAGCTTTGTCGTGTTTTCTTGACGCTGGTGGCTGCCTACGTACATATACAATCTCGGATTCTTGATTGCCGAAGAAGAGATATCAGTAGGCTGCAAAGACCGCCAATAAATACACCAATCCAAGACATAAAGCAATTCCATTCAACCTTGTGGTGTTACCTCTCGTGGGGTAAAGCCTATGTCGCATTCGTTGGCAAAGAATAGAGCAGAATGTCCCGTTAGCCTGCACCCGTCCGACTTCGACTGGAAGTGCGAAACGAGATCGAGAAAACACTGTGCTCGTTGGAAAAGGAGGAATTTGGTTGTGTGCAGTTCTCCATGACACTTATAAGACTGTTGCCTGGCTTGAACAAAGAGAATGCGGGAAAAGTCGGAGTAAGCAGAACACCTGACGCTGCTGGTCGGCTGTCCGTTCAAGCCGACCAGGTCTCTCCTAAGCAAACAGCATGTTCATAAAACCGAGTCTTGTGGTGATAAATTTTGGACTCGATGCAAACAGTTGCGACTATACTTGCAAGCAAGATACTGTATCCCCAAACCCCAATTCATTCGGCCTATGTTAGATAAAACCACCATCGAACCACTAGTCATGAGCAAGAGCCACCAAGGGAGTTTGCCTAATCAGGATAGTAAATCGCACGAGTGTCGCTATCCCTTGGGCGACGATAGCTCAAATATTTGCACCCTTCCGGATGGCCGCAAACTAGGCTACGCACAATACGGTTCGCCTACCGGTCACCCAATCTTGTACCACCATGGACTTCCCGGCTCTCGCCTCGAAGCCGCTTTTTACCACGACCTTGGCCTCGAGCTAGGCTTGAGGATAATTTCAGTCGATAGGCCTGGCATAGGCTGGAGCACACCACATCCCCAGCGAACGCTACTCGACTGCCCGAAAGACCTCGAAAGTCTGATTGAACATCTGCAACTCGAATCTTACTCAATACTAGGCGCATCGGGAGGCGGTCCATACGTTCTCGCTTGCGCAGCATCACTTCCTCCGACGAAGCTGAAATGCATATCCATCGTATGCGGACTTGGACCGATGGACATCGGCATGAAGGGAGCGGACTTCATGCACAAAATTGGCTTCCCGTACGGATGGAAGTACACCCCCGAGTTTCTGATGGAATGGTATTTCAGCCGCGATGTCTTCGGGCGAATGGACATGACCGACGAACAGCGTCTTCAGCGCGCGCTGTCTCCCTCAAGTCTCGCCAAAATAAAGGATCCAAGGGACCGAAAGATAATGAGCGATGAAGACGTCATTCGCTTGGTATTGCGGTCAACCCGTGAAGCGAGAGCGCAAGGATTTGAAGGCATAGCTTCGGACGGGAAGGTGTTGTGTCGCGATTGGGGTTTCCAGATCGAAGGCATCAGAAAGGATCTGCGAGTGCAATTGTGGTACGGCAAGGACGACTGTTTCGTGCCTGCCAATCATGGTGTGCAGATTGCAGCGAGATTAGGCGGTGATGATGGAAGGGTTGTGCTGAGGCTTGAAGATGATACGCATACTACTATCTCGCAAAGGTGGCAGAGGGAGCAGCTGGAAGCCATTGCTGCGGTGATGCGGGAATAAGGATACCAGGCCCACGCGCTGCCTCGGTCGGTGACGAAATGATCCCGCTTGAGCCATGCACCTCCAAAATCTCCACGCTCTGTTCAATAGTCACCATGTTCTTCATCGCGATTCCTTCGGCTTGCTCTTTTCTTCAAACTCTTTTGCTCAATAGATCTGCTCTTCTCCACTCTGTGCGCTTTCATGCCAACCTTGACTGGTTTTTGCGCAGCCTTCCCATTCTTGGGTTCCACCAGCTTAAGGTCCTCGAGCCAGGCTCTTGCATAGTCCCAAATATCAATAGTGACCGCCCACGGCCGCCTTCCGTACACCAGTCCAAGCGCGACTATCAAGCAGACAGGCACGCCGATGGCCCAGAGCTTATAGAACTGCGGTCTTCCAGGCCGAAATTCATCGCCCATGCTAAAGATGCCCGCGAGCAATGTGAGCGGAAAGACAACAGAGGCGAACAAACTTAGACGCAAGCTGAATTCGCCATCTGAGACGCCTCTGAATGCCGCGCGCAGGTTGGCGAGATCGTTTGAGACGGAGTTCAAGGCCTCCGCGCGATCGCGCAAAGGTTGCATCCTTGTGTGAATAGTGAAGAAGTCCTTTTGTGCACCTTGTAGTGCTAGGGACGCGTCTCTGTCGACGCTCTCGGAACCTAGTTGGACCCCCAGGCGTTCAAGATTCAGGTACATGGCGCGCCAAAAGTGGTTTAAATGTCGGCGCATGTAGTTGATATCCTTTGCGATTTCGTTGATCTTGAGTAGGTCATTTTTCCATTTCTGCTTACTCAAGTTGTCGTCGATCTTAGCTTGATAGTCGTCGGAGAACCATTCGGCTCTGGCAATAGTGGTGTTCATGAGTTCCAGCTGATTCACCCAGTGCTGCGCGACGTGTTTGAGGAGGTAAAACGCAGAGTTGGATGACTTCTCGTTCGTTTTCTGGATGAGGTCGGGAGTGGCGAGCCTCGTCCAGTAGAACACCATCTCATCCATGGCACTCGTGAGGTTTCGCCTCCTCTGGAACATCCCAACGTTTGCCTCCTTTGCTCCCATGCCAACTTCTGAGAACATCAACGGAGCCAACGTAGAGCATCCGTTATGATACGGCCAGCTCCGATGGGGAGTTCCCTGGAGGGAATGAGGTGTACCCCAGTCTTGCGCTCTCCAGAGCGCCGACCTACTTTTGAACGGCTCTTCAGCCTGTAGGATTAGACAGTCGTCCAGAGTCTTGAGTGCGCTTGGGTCTATTGGAAGTCCGTTGAACTTGGGAACATCTGGCTTTGTAGGCTTTGCAGGTGGTACAGCGCAAGTAGCAACAAATGCAGGGTCTACAAGGATGACAGCTATACTCATGACTGTTAGCCATGGGTAACGCCTTCGAGCTGGTCTGGAGAACTTACCATCCCACCCCAGATCATCTGGTGTTCCATCTGACAACGAGCTCTGCGATGTCCAGAATGACGCGCATCGTCTCACAAAAGCATGTCTTCGGTCGGGCTTGCCCAGCGAAGGTATATCGATATCTCTCCACCTTTCGTACCTCTAAAGTAGGTGTACAAAGTCAGTGTATATGTTACATGGAACGCTCAAAGGGATACTCACGCGCCGATTGACTGCAAATGACGTTTGTAAGCTAAGAACGTCGACCGATTTCGGCTCGAGCAAGGTGCGCAGTTCGTAATAGCGCAATGTAAACGACTGTTCCGGTATTGACATCGAAGGCAGCCCCCTATGCGGGATAGACCAGGAGTCCGTAAAGTTCCAGGTGTTCATTTGTTCGCTGAAAACCAAAGGATCAACACCCAGATGGTGACCTAGTGCGTCGACGTAGTCTGGTTCCATATCCTCCAAGATGAAAAGGCGTCTGTGCTTCTCGATGCGACTTTCCGTGGCTGATTTCTTCTTCAGATATGCTCTAAGCGTGGAAGGGCTCTCAAAGACACCTTCTTCTACCACCGAGACGCTATCGTCTTGGAACTCCAAGCAATAGCATCGCCCTGGTGCTCGTCCATGTTTCGCTTGGTAGTGCGAGTTGACAGCCTTGCGGCCTGGCTCTTCTTCATTAGCGAGCTTCTCCAAGAATGATTTGAGCGCTGGAAACGCATCTTCGAGAATCTCGAGACATTGCAGGTAGGGCTTGTTCTTGAAGCGTTGGTGGGGTTCAGCTGGCCTCATGTCAGTATTTTGTCGATCTTGCGCTGATGGGCCTGTGAGAATAACGGGATCCTTAAGTGCATCCATCTCTGTCTTTTCAAGTTCCTGTTTTCGTCGTTGCATGTGGGTGGGCGTGTTGTAATAGAGGACCCAACCAACTAGCGCTTCTTTCTGACCGGATGCTGACATTAAGCTGAGGCGCAGCTGAGCATGCTTCGCCTCAATGAAGGTCGCGTTAGACGCCGACCCCGCTTCAGCCTGACCTTACCACAGTCTACTCGAGCACCAACGTTCGAAACCGCGATATTTTTATTCTTGTGTACTTCCCCACCCAAAGAGACGTTCGAAGTCAGTCTCGCATAATATTCCTGTCGAATGCAGGGATGACGAGCGCAATCATCGCAAGAATCTGGAAACTGCTCCTCCCCTCGAGTTGGAGGGCGACGTCCCAGACTGGTGCTGAAAGCTCAACATCGTATACGGCAAGCCACTCATACCTTCTAAAACCTGAAGATTGCTTGAACGAACATGTAAACCTGGAGGGTTCTTGTACTAAAAGCAACGAAGACCTTTCCCGCCCAGATGCAGTATACGACCTAGAACAGCACAACTCAGTACAGGAAAGCCTAGTACAGCAACACTCAGTACAGCAAAGCTTGATACAGCGAAGCCCGATACAGCACAGTTCAGTACACCATGGCACACTACGTGTATCGCCACGAACTTTGTTCAAACATAAACCTCTGAACCACTATCAGCCTACTATGCGCCTCGTTACCGTATCGCCAGATCTCTCGACTGAGGGTTACATCCAATGCTCCATCCACCACACGACAACAAATGCGCATTACTCTTGTTTGTCATATACATGGGGTGAGCCGGAACCGAAGCAGCTTCTATTGATCAATGGACGAAAGTTCCATGTACGGAAGAATCTGTTCGACTTCCTGGAAACTATCCGTGGCCATTCCAGATCTAGGCGCACGAAATACTGGATTGATGCTCTTTGCATTGATCAAAGTAACAAGGCTGAACGTAACCATCAAGTCGGGCAGATGGGTATGATCTACTCGAAAGCAACACGCGTTGTCGCTTGGCTCGGCCGTATGTTAGACGAACCACTACTGCACGAAAAGATACTTGGTCTAACGGGTATAAGTCATAGACACACGAGGAACCACGTACCGAAAACAAATCGCTCGAAATGAATACTGGTCGCGAGCCTGGATCACGCAAGAGCTTGTACTGGCACGCCAAGTCATCATCATGCTCAGTTCGAAGACCTTCATTCTGGACCACAGTTGGTCGTGCCTGTCCAGTAACAATATGTCCGCAGTAGACAGTGCGCAGAATGACTTCTACAACCTCAGCACAAGCAAGAGTTCTATAATTGGCAGCCCTTTAATACGCTTACTACTGAAGTTTTACAGTCGAAAATGCAGTGTTGCCAGAGACAGAATCTTCTCTCTGGTATCACTATGTTCCGAGAAAGATCGTATAAAAGTCGACTACGAATGTTCTGTATTCCAGCTTGCGCATCAACTTGTCAGCGCATGCCGTAGTACTATCTGCATTTGTACAACCCTACTCATACTGGATATGCTAGGCTCCGAGATTTACCAGCTCTCGTCGGATGAGCTGACGGCTCTCCTGGCGGACGGTCCATATCTTGAGTTTGAGCTTGAGCCTACAGAGGGACAAATTTACCCCAACGACAATGCTCACCTGGCACCTTGCGCTCTACTGAAGGAACTTGTCAAAGATTCAGGTCGATGCGCTACCAAATGTGATAGAGAGCACAAGCACAAGAAGACCCCTAATGGCGTTAGCTGGTGCAATCACACAAATCGCCATGGGGTGTGGAAGTTTCGAGTGTCGTTCTTATACGCATGGATATGGTACAAGAAGCAAGAGAGGTCACAACAGATGAACATAAGGCAAAGGCTCAGTATACAGTCAAGACTAGTAGGTAAAGTCGCTGTCCCAATTGATGGGCTGCCACGCTTAGGCTGGGGTAACTGGAATATACATGCAGATTGAGTGAAAGAGTCATACTTGTAAGCAGTCCGTCGCAGAACATGCTTCAAGATATGAAGGATAATGATAGGTCAGCCAGTTCAGGAATAAGTACTGCCGCGATGATCAGTGTTATGAGATCGAACAGGAGAGTCCGTACGTTGGAGCTAAAACAAGTCTTGAACAAGCGGCAATTGTAGACTACGTTGACTATGTTCCAAGACGCGTAGACAGGACGTCGAATTTCTTCCGCGTTTTGTCCGACTACCGATTAGTTCTAAGCAGAGCGGAAGCGGAGTGAGAGCGGCTGTCCTAGCGGCAAGATGGCGTCATCCCTCCATATGGGCAATCTGTCAATCCGAGAACAAATACTGCTAGGACGACCGTTATCATAGAACAAGATAAGAGAGTCGAATCTTGGGGACTGACACAAGTTCTGAACAAGCAGTGGAACAATAATTGAATTGTACACGACTGCTACCAGAGATTGTATACGCAGATACAGTGCCTTGATGTTGTCAAGGCTCTCACCGTTGCGCGATACTACTAGGATTCTAGTATAGCTTTCGAGTTTATACCTGGCTGATTGGCTTATGAAAGCTTTGATAGAAGAATAAATTTGGATCAGTGTGTTATCCGCTCGAACTCGCCCTTGAACTGCTCCCCAAATATCTCAGTTCATATGCGCGCTTATGCCACGCTTACCTCACGGCGAGCATTCAACTGGCTACTCCAGTACATTGTCGCGAATGCTAGAAGCATTAGCAAAGCTATGTTCCAACTCATCCTGTCAGCGCTTTGGCCCGAGCTAGCTGTCTCGGAAGGCAAACAAACGTCTCGTTTTCTACCATCGATACCCGAGTGGCCAAGCGTTTCGAAGTAATCTTGGACCGCCTCTGAAGCATATTGACATGCCAAATCAGCAGGGGTTTGATTGTTATGGTCCTTGTAGCTTAACTGATGGGTTGCACCCAGCTGTATGAGACGTTGAGTAGCGACAAGGTTACCGCGCATAGCTGCATGATGAAGTACCGTGCGACCCTGGTCATCGATAGTGTCGAGGTCGATACCTCTCTCCAGCATCATGTCGATCATTTCCGGCCGGCCGCTTTCCGTAGCATAGTGAAGCAACGATTTTCCAGAAAAGTCCGGCATTGACATGGCTGCTGCATCTGGACTGGCGAGAAAGAAGGCGATAAGATCTGCATTACCTCTTTGTACGGCGTAGTGCAACATAGACTTTCCGTACACGTCTTTCAAGCCATAGCACGACGATCCCTTTGCTTTGTCTGGAATGCATACGAAAGCTTGATGGGACGAGCTACGACTCCATGATGCCCAATGCAATACAGTCATACCGCTCCGATCTTGCATCCAAGGGTCGATATCATCAGCATAGTAGAGTAGATGCTGCCGTACTACTTCATTGTAGAAATAGTGTAATGCGCTTCGACCTTCGTTGTCTTGCTGGAAAGCGTCTGCGCCGTGTTCTAGAAGTAAACGAGCACAGTCAAAGTCTTTTCCTTGCTGTACGGCTACATGGAGAGGCGTTCTAGTTTTTATCAGTACAAGAGGTCAATAAAGGTTGGAAGCACTTACTGGCCACGGTCGTTTTGCACATTGACGTCAAGGCCTTCGGCAATCAGCATGGTAACGATGGCTGGCCTGTTGCGACGCACTGCATACTGTGTCACACATTATCAATATTTGCTGTTTTTGGTTCACCTGCCATACTTACATGCAGCAAGCTGTGACCTCCCAGAATGCAGTCAGATAGACACAATGTCCTGGATGATAATTGGTTTTGTAAGTAGCCTATATCGCCCCTCTCAATGGCTACAAAGTAAGGATGATCGTAAGCGAGTATTCTGTGATATCGTAATGTCCAGCGGAAGTTTAGGGTCGGGTCGCAAGACCGTGTTCGAAAGCCGGCAACGCTCACCTCTAAGCGCCGACTAGTGATATATGGCATTGACATGATGAGCGACGATTGATGACCTTCCCATTGGGATAGAGTTGCGTGAGTTTCTTTTCCAGAAGAAGACCATCGTTTCATGATCAATCTCCCGCCGGACAGAGCCAGATCAATTCCTGACACCTGCACATGGTGATGATACTGTAGCAGTACTCCCACAGGCTCAGCCAGCTTTGCCAAAGAAGCAAACCAATTATTCCTTGTGTGTGAACTTTGCATCGAGTTCTGCTGTGCGTTCTTAGAGGCAGTTGCTTGTATTTCCATATCGAAGTGAGTTTTCATCGCAATCTGTGGGGCGATCGGTGGAACGGGGAGGGTGAGGTGCGGAAGGCTCGTTAACGACGACGTCTGGGCATAAATTCGTTTCAACAGCGTCCTGAAGAGACATTAGCATTTGATACAAAGAATCGATGGCGATAGTGTTGACAAACAATTGAATGACCCCAAGTGTCTGGAGAAGAATAGTGTTCCACTGATCCAGAGACTCGAAGAAGCGCTTGAACTGCCGATCTGCCAGCAACCATTTGCAGCTTCCGTGAATTTTGCTGAAGTTGTTTCTCATCATACGAGTTCCTCTGGTATTGAGTTTGGCTTCCAATAGTTTGGCATCTTCAATGAGCTCGCCTATACCACGCAATTCCAGATCTAAGTGACAATCATCGGGAAGCTGTTCGCATGCATGAACGACGCTAGCGAGTGTTATGGAAATGTGCCCAAGCCGCTCAGACTGCCTTTTGATGTCGTTTGGGGCGTCAATGATTGAGTTTATCGTGTCGTGAACGACTTTTATCGTGCCTGCAGCAGCGCCCAGTAACGTTATAACGCTTGCTGCCGTGGAGATGGGATCCATGTTTCGAAAAAGGACATCGCAAGATACGGGTAGCTTTACTACAAGTTAAATGATGAGTCGAAGTAGTGATTGATCCATCTAAATCAGGCTGAGAGGCCATCAACTGTGTGCGCGAAAAGGCAAACTCTGCAGGACGTAAGACGGCGCAGCCTGTACGCCCCTTCGCCAGCCAAGGCCAGCCACCGCAGGCAAAAACGTCCTTACTGGATGCTGTGAAAATGCTGAAAGCGATTTGCATCGGATGAGGGTTCTGTGTCTGTGTCTGCGCTGATGACTGGAAAGGCTGAAAGCTGCATATGAAGGTTGCACAACGCATGCCATATGACGACAGGTATGCATCCCCCTCTTCGCTGCCACAGCATTATATAACGCATGCTCGGTATTCCACCATGTTGCGCAGATTGTAACTCACAGGTCGTCGAGGCTTCAAAAGTACACCGTGGACTCCAACAAAGATTGACCAGGATTCAGACACAAGATCTATCGCAAGCATGGCTCGTCCGAAAACACCGGTGAACGCGAAGGCGCAAAGCAAATACGTGAAAGGCGATCGAGTCTGGGTCTTCTACGATGGTAGGGCTTGTCTTGGTGGCATTGCAGTGTGGGCTGACTGGCCATAGTTGAATGGGAATTAGGAACAGTGAAGGGACCTGGAGGATCCAGCGAAAGCTCTGGGCGTTACGAGGTGGCGCGAGACGCGGATAAACCGAATCCGCTTGTGTTCGATACATCAAACATTAGAAAGAAATGATCAAGTAAGCCAAGGCGCTTCGATATGGAAGGGATCGTCTCTTGGTAGTAATACAAATCATCGATTACCTGTAATAGACTCGCATAACGTGTAGGTGACAGCCTGGTATAGTGCCAATGATCTAAGCAGCCAGCGAACGATGGTAGACTGCCAACTGTTCGGGATCAGAAAGGCATTGCTGCAATTTGTCGAGCGGACCGACTACGAGATCAACGGCATGTGGATCGTTGCGAGAATCATACTTACCCCAAGGCCGGTCTACGGCAGCGGCTCATCCCAAATGCTTGAGCAAATGCCGAGGCTGAGGGGCTGCGTGCATATGAGCCGCTAACCCAATAGAACGCACAGATTATCGATAACAGGCACGTGGGGCCGCGTGATGCAGCACGGTCGGGGCATGCCGCTGTGGGACCCGCTGGGCTTGGGTAGGCTATGCCTCTAACACACAGCTACTTGTCGCAGAGCCTTTGCAAACATAGCGATACACAGATCGTCTGAAGTCATGGAACCCATTCAGACCGATGGAGGGCACAGGCCCCGCTCGCCCGACGAAACATTTCCCTTTCTACGGTTGCCACGTCAAGAAGACGCGCCGAATGGGCGGGTACTGGCGGATCCCTTCCAACCACACGCTCCACTGCCTAGTTCGCAGCTACCTAACGGCCAACGCGTACAGTTAGTAGTCTACCCGACGACGCACGTATGGAATGCATGCTGACTGAGCAGGGCAAGCAGAAACCCACAAAACCCTCCAGATCGAGCAGCCGACACAGTTGTCGCACATGGGGATCGCTCAGCGACGGCCGCCGAAGACGAGAGCCAACACCAGCTACCCCAGTACCCACAATTCCTCCTCTTGCCAATCGATCCGCGATACCTCACCCCGCAATTCCTCGCTATCGCTTCACACCCTGCATACAGTGCGGGGGATAGAACGCCTACCCCCCGATCGCCACTGATACCTCCGCTCACCGTGAGCACTGGAGACAGAACTCCTACAGCCGAATCCCCTCGAACTCCCACAGTTGAAGCATCTTCAATACCACCACTTTCGCTGGGAACTGGGAACAAGACGCCCACGGAAGACGTGTCTCGAATCCCACAAGATGATATTGACCCATGCTCGCCCACTTTATCGACGGGAAGTGAGGTGAGCATAGGAGACTGCCTTCCGGAATACATTTGAATGGAGTTATCTCAAATGGAGGATGATAATGACTTTATGTAATCAAGGGCATCTTTGGAGTTCGGCGTATCTGTTGTGGAGCATACGTTTGCCGGTTTTTGTTACTACCTATACCCTTTGACCATTTCCTGGCGCTTTTCTTCCTAAGTCACTATGCCTTTTTTGCAAACAGGTCGCGAATAGTCTGTACCTTGTCTGTATCCAATGTATTGCCGCATCTATTCTCTTTTGTTGCATAGTAAAATTTCGGCGGTCCAGGATGTAGGCATATTGATTGCGTGGACTCTCAGGCATGGTGCATACACAGGAAACGGAGCTTGAATTAAATAGCTCAAAATGAAATCTAGTTTACGCATACTGTCTCTTCATGTAGAACGACGCGACCAAGAGACAGAAGAAAAAGACCATGATTGACATTTCCCAACTCCACATGTTTCTCGCATCACTACAGTCTTTCTCCAACCTATATTTCTTCCTGATCATTTTTGCTTCATTCATTTTCCCCATTTTCTCCAACCCTCTCACAAGTTGCAACGCGCAGTCCTCGGTGTCTTTCGCATGTGACCCGCAATGCTTCGCGTACCAGTCCAAGAGTTCTCGTGAGCTTTCCGTCGCAAGTTTCACATCATGCTTACTCGACTTGAGCCTCGCCTCGTTGAGCCTGCGTTCCACGTCCTTAGTACGTTGGACCAATCCGTAGTTTTCTTTTGTTCTGTCCAACACGAGCTCTAGTGCTTTGATCGCATCCTGGATAAGATGCTTCTGCCCAATCCTGGTGTTCGCAACTGCGATCGCAGCGCGTATTTCATCATGCCACGCCTGATCGGCTGGGCGAGTGTTTTTGGCATCCTTCTTGGCCTTCAAAAGTAAATCTCGAGCCTTATTCCAAGATTCTAGAGCAGCTCTCGGGTTGCCTTTATGTTTCGAGATGCCTTCGGCCGTATGCAACAACCCGTCTTGATATGTGATCAGGGTCTGCAGTTCACGCGCTGCGAAGCCACGAATTCTTTCGTTGTTGGTATGCCTAGGGCCTCGGCCACCTTTGGTACTCGCGATCTCGATACCTTCCTGAATATTTGATAACAATCGATGTGCTTCGCTGAACTGTGTAGCTTGCCGATAAACTTTGACTTGATCTAACTTGATCTTCAGATCCATTGAGGGCAACCACGTCCACGTCACACCATGCCCTTTTGACATGTCGGCCACTGACTGCAACTCAGCTATTAGAATTTCTGCTTTGGATCGGTAATGGAATGAAGTTGCGTCCTTTGGACGAGTAAGGTATATGGATGTTAGATGCCTTCCAAGATTGAAATGTAGCATCATTTGTTTTTCATCGGCTCTCTCGGGTTTGAAGTGTTCTCGAGTGTACTCAGTGACGTCCATGGCTTCTTTATGCCTGTCTTGATCGATGAGAACTTTCGAAAAGCAAATAACGGCCCGTACGGCCAGATCGTGTAGTCGAAATCTCTGTCGCTGAGGGTGCTTGTTGGTGAATCGCAAGAAGCACTCGAAGTGTGGCATCAACGAGTGCTCGATCTGACGAAGTCGAGCAGAATCTTTCGACTTGCGCAATGGTTGGTAGAACTTGTAGACGAGTGACAAAGCCTTGCTGTAGCGAGTCAGAAGACCTTCGAGACCGTCATCCCTCTCAATCTTTTCCAATATCGCTTGTCGAATGTTGCCTGTGCTAATCGAGTATACGTGATCAGTACTCTCCATTACCTTGCGAATGAGGGCACAGTCCTCCAATCTCCCAAGAACGCCTACGAGTTCAGATTTTCCCGGCTTCTTCTTCTTTTTGTCATAGTTCTTCTTCAAAATATCCCAACTGACCCCATCCGGGTCAAAGAATGCGAGCAAGAATAAAGTCCCAACCTCCCAGCGTCGACTCGAACCAATGGAAAGTTCACTATCTAGAGGTTCAAGAACGTACTCCAGATACGACTTGAACGGCGCCTTCACCTCTGACAACCCATTATCTTCCACCAATTCTTCCAAGTGTAGGACTGAGATTGGACGTTTAATGGTGTTTTCGGCGGCAAGTTTGATCATGATAGGACTCCATAGCTTCTCGAGTAGAGATGCAATCTTGTCCGTGATTTCAGTACTATCCAGTCTCTGTGATTCGTCGATGTTCTGCATGAAGAGACGCATCGAGTCTTCGGGGTTCAGTGCAGTTACCTCGATGCATGGTGGCAGGTGCTGTTTTCTCGTCAAGTACCCCCTAGCCGCAGCACGGTCCCGTGTAGTGATGAGAATCTGATCAACGCCATCTCTTGGTATAGGCAGCAAGTTCCTAAGTTCCGCCATGCTACTAGTCTGATTGAGTCCATCTACAACCATGAACCACCTCCCGTTCTTGTCATCTTCGAGCCAGGGCTTAAGAGTGTACCTTGTGACCAGAGAGCCTTCTCGATACCTATCGGTTGGGTCGGCTTGAGAGTTATTGATCACATCTGCAATGGCATCGTATGACCGTATCAGGCATTCAACACTTGTGGCGTTTACGTGGAACACATGTCTAGCCAAAGTTGGCTCACTGAGACTCGTGAATTGTCGGGCATACTCAAAGGCGTTTCTGGATTTCCTACAGATAGTTCAGTAAGAAGATCGCCTAGCGCTCGGCCCAGCTTACCCGATGCCAGCAACTCCGTAAAGTGCTACAATATCAGATCTCGAAAAATAATTCGATATCTCCTGGTACAGTTTCTGGCCACCACAAAGCGTATCTTGATCGGATAGCGGCGGAAGATTTGAGTAGACTGATCGGCCCGACATTCGCTGAGAGCTACTGGTAGTAGACTGCGGTGAGTAATCATGCCAGCCAAACTCTTCCATCACACGGAAGAATTCTTCTGAACGCTTGGGTCTATACGTATCCTCTTTATCAGCCTTTGCCTTTGCGCGTCTATAAGGATTGTGCTTTGTTTTCGAGTTGTAGCCTCTTGATCCATGTATGGTCTGGCGCAGACGATCCACCACGCTCGTAGAGTCATTTTCCAACTGCTCAAGGATATGCAAGTCTACCTCTACCTCCCATGAGTATATACGCTTATCGATTGGTTGTAGCATCTCCGAGATAAGAACTAATACTTCGCGGCCCAACACTTCCTGCGTTGGGTTTTCCTTGCATTTCTTATGCAAGTTCTCAATCCAACGTTGTACCGCCGGCATCGTTTTGTGGAACGCACCCTTCAAATGTGAGGTCTTGTCACTCTTGTCTGCTTTCTCTCGCCGTTTTCTAAAGTTTGCAAAACCGTCAAGGCCCGTGTGCAATATTGTTGTCAAGCAAAGGAACACACATCCGAGAGAGAAAACATCATGTGGGCGACCACGCGTTAGCCCTTTGTCCTCTGTACGAGTCTCAAAGTATTCTTCAGGGGCCCAGTACTCAGTTGTAACCATACTCGTGGTTCTGGTTTCATTTGCGGACTTGAGATTCGAGGTACCGAAGTCGCAAAACTTCCATATGACCTTATCGTTGTCACCAGGAAAGAGTAGGATATTATTTGGCTTTATATCGCGATGGTAGGCCACGAAGTCGTCGATTTCTCTGTGAATATATGCGAGTCCAGATGCGAGAGCTAGCATCGTGTCGAAGTAAATAAACTCGAAGTTGTTATGCTCAGCCCTCTCATCGCTGATCCACTTTTGCATACTCATGTCTGCTACAGGCGACAACAAGTACAAGCATTGAGCAGTGCTCTGTGGATGTTGAGTGTCTTCTATACCTGCGAAGAAGCTGCCCCACAAGGGCGTGATGTTATTGTGAGGCCGTTGTTGTAGTACTTTATACTCCAGATCTACCTTCTTCCAAGACGTCGTGTCTTGCTTCCGAATCCTTTTGTAGGCAACAAAGACGTTCTAGAATATTCATTAGACCAAATTGCCTGAGTTTAGACGAGGCCATAGATACCTTGGAGGTTTCTCCGTGCTGTAAAGGTTCCAAGAATCCTTTGGGGATCTCTACCTTCCATACATCGCCATATGAACCATGATCGACTGGGAGACGCGCGCTCGCGAATGGAAATATGAAGTATGATGGGTAGGTTGGAGTCGGTGTCGTCGACAAGCTCGGTGGAAACACGAACTGCTTCACAAAGAATTCAGAGGCAATGTCGTGGAATAAAATCGAGTATTCCGGTTTCTCTAACTTCTCTAAGGAGCATGGAAGAGAAGCAAGACCAGGCTGCGCAATGGGAAAAAGGATCTTGTCGGTGAAGTCCCTAGCTTTACTTAAAGTCAGGCGGTTCGACTTATCCATGAGAAGAAGAATTGCGTAAAGCTTTTGCTGATCTCGTTTGATGGATTGCGCGAGGCGATGTCGTTCTTTCCATGAAAGGCTAGGGCCTTCTTGACGTAGTCGGAGTTGTTCAGCAATATTACCAATAGTAAAGAGCTCGTCGATGAATTCGAACGTCAGAAATCCACCACGGTGGGGCAAATGGTTGTGTTCGGACCGTCGTTTGATCTCATCCATAAGTGCCTGTTTGAGATTAACGGAAGACGTTGAAAAGTTCCATGGTAGATAGGTATTCATTGTGCTGAAACGGCTTAAAGGAGTGGCTGTGAGTCAAGGTTACGCAAGCAATAGGGCAAGCAACAGGACGTAAACACAGCTATGTAAGCACCTGACGTACTCATCTGCCACTCACATGATTTGGCCTCCCGTAGCGGTACAAATTCTGCGAAGAAACTCGTAGCGGCCGGTGAAAGGCTTCACCGTGGCTGCATCAAGTCAATGCGTCGATACAGGCTTCATTGTGCAGGCCATGACGAGCGGCTGAGACTGTAGGACACGTAGTTCTTTCGTCAAATGACACAGCGATAAGCCTAACCGCTGTGGTAATACGAACGCCTGTTTGCCTTCTTTTGCCTTTTCATGCAGCCACTGCAAGCCTCAGCGGATGCAGGTCCATCTCGACCTATGACAGACTTCTCGAGCCTTGCATCGACCACACCCTACCATCGAGTGCATACATCCATGACAGGCGTCATGAATCCTCAGCCTGATATATGTGGTCAAGGACGAAAAAGCAGACGTTAGGCGCTCTTGCGCAAGCGAAGTGCTCACGCGTTGTAGCCGGGTCGCGTGTCGCGCGATGGTTTTCGCATCTTCGATGGACACATTGGCCTCCCAAGGCCGTCGCGTCGATGTGATTTTCTCTGTGTGTGCATTTTCAAAGGCTTAATCAGAGCAACAGCAATATATTGCATCACGATGCGAGGGCGAAACTAGAAGAAGGCTGAAGGACAACAGATGTGACGTGTCGGGAACCAAGAAATTGATGGGCCGATGATCTGCCCGACCCCTCCCGCGGGGCTAGCACTGGTGCCCGCATCTGCCCTGAACCGGCTCCTGTCACAGGCCGCGATGAACATGCCCCGAAAGGCCCAAATCTTCAAAGCGAAAAGCTATTGTAAAACATGGTTCCTTGTACCATGAGTTGGTGTACTCAAGAAAAATCAGAGAGGGTTACCCATATCAGCTTTCGGCATACAGTAGCAAGCGTATCGTGTACATCCTACGGTCCTTGTCTCAGTCGAAAGAGCGTGGGGCATCCGATACAGTCACTCTTCTGCCCTAAAGCCCTCTGACACAATGTTAAAGACTGTCTCAGAGGTCGAAAGAAGAAATCACTGCTGTTGGGAAGCTTCTGCAGAAATTTTTGAAGGACCGCAACTGGTACACAAATCAGATGACCAGCTTGTTCATTCCGGACGGTGAAAGTTCGAGTAGATATGTAATTCTGCTCGTCCTCGATGCCGATCCAATCTTCCGGATTACTGAATCGATCTGTGAGCGAACGGATCGGTATGGTTGTATTGCTGTGAAGATCACTAAGAAAGTAGTCCTCCTTGGTGTTGTACGTAGATTGCGAAGGACAATCTTTGTAGAGACGAACCACGATAGCACCACCAAAGAGATACCGTAGAAGTATTGGTATGAGAGAGCATGTATGTCGAGGATCGTACTGTTTCACAGAGCTGATTTGCCTCACGCTTACGTTTCTTCTGTGGTGTGCTGATTCCCTGTCTTCATCAAGCTGGAATGTCTGCCCCTCTTGCCAGTAGCTAGACCGAAGGCCACGCACATCAATCTCGAGGCCAATGTGGAGAGTCAAGATACATTCATTCCCAGGTTTTGGACCAAAGAGAGTCAAACAGACGACAAGGGCTGAGCATAAACACAAAGATCCCTGACAGACTGTCAAGGTTTCGTAGACAAGTTGCTCGACCGAGTTCGTGTAATCGATCTCAATCCTTGCCTTCTCTCGACATAGTGAGACGAAAGCAAAAATGCGATCCTGATCAAGAGTGGATCTTGCCATTGAGAAGTCAGCAAGTAGCGTGATTAGACCTTTGCCGATAATGTTGCTGCGTCCAATGCTGAGTACTGAGAACTGAGCGAAGGGACTTGCTCTGAATTGCCGCATATTCGATCGGACAGCGACTTCGACGAGCTGCGAGATTTCGCTTGTGTAGGAGCCCAACCGAACAACGACATGGCGCGCCAGGATGATCTCTTGGATGATTCAGCATCGCTGCCAATACTTGTTCTTGTAAATGTTTGTCGTTAACCATCCAAAGAGGACCTTTTTGTTCATGACACAAGCTTGTACAACTGCCTTCAAGTCTTCTTCGAGAGGCTTGTGTAGTGTACCAGGCCACTTTGTTTCTTCTTCTTCTTTTCTCATTCGATCGTATACTTCTTGGTTCAGATATTCTAGTATACTATTACATCCATTCGGCGGCTCTGAAGGTCGGCCCAGCCATGCGTGAACGCACCGAGCTCCCGAGTAGATTTCGCCCATTTGAGAAACCTGATGGTTCTTCTCCGCTGAGTCATCTTGATTAATACAAAGAGCATCTATCCAGATTGGATCTCGGTACGTCGAATGGACTGTGTCCAAGAAGTCGAAAAGGTTTGTCTGAATGAGAGCCTGTTTTCCATTGAGGAGAATGAGCTTACGGGGTTCAGGATCTCCCCATCTGTACGACAAACATGTGTAGTGGGCACCCAGTAGCCTGGTGTGTGACATAGAACACTGAATAAGTCCGTCGGGTTGTGATAAAGTAGGCTCAATCGTGATGAGACGTATAGATTGTTCGTCAACTGGGAGAGGCTCGTGTTTGGATGTTTCTCTTTTTGGATTCGCTAGGCTTGTTTGAGTTGGTGGATATATCGCAGCGCAACTGTCTTGTTGTGTTTCCGACTCAAGAAGTTGGCCTCCATGCGCGCAGTCCGTCGTCGCTTGATCGCTAATTGGAGAAGACATGACATGAACAGAATCGCGAATGTCGTCTCGATTGGTTGAACGAAGACATCGAAAGCATGAAAAAAGCATGTCGTTACCGGACAATGTGCTTGTAGAGAGGTGAGTGCCGTGAACAGTGAGAGCTGGGTTGTTGGCTGACCTCTAGGCAGCCGCGGGGAAGGAGCGGGAAGAACGCCGCGCATAACACATCCCATCTACAGCTGTCAAATTGTATCCCATATCAAGATATCCACATCACAATACACAGTATTGACGCAAAAGAAACGGAGATTGATACAATGTCACCAACGCGCATCGAACCACCAGATATAATGAGTGTAGTAATAATGTTATCCGCAACTATGCTACGCCACCACGTTCCAAAAGAGGGGCGATCTATAACTACTGCGAGATACCAGATGCTAAAGAATGATGGAGGGGTATACCACAAATAACGCCAGAACCAGACCCCATCTATAGGAAGCCACCATGCGCCATTGCAACCAACAGTGCAATACCCAACAGCACAACCCCTTATTCCTGCAACTGATGCGTAGGACAAGCCCCCCGTCCCTTCTTATCCCACCACTCCTTGATACAAGTCTGTTCTCCCATTAGCATTGCATCTCACACTTCATTCAAGATTAAACATACCTCATGGAACTTGCACCAACAAACCAACCTAGCCATCTTATCCCCCGCCTCAAAATCCTCGAGACAAATCGTACACTCGGCCACCCTCCCCTCCTCATCCACACAATCCTTCTCCGTCGCCACATAAGGAAACATGCCCCTAGCAGCATGACTCATTCGATTCTGCAAGTTACTAGCCCCTTCGCCGCCATTGTTATTATGATGATTGTTATTGAGATTCGCACCCGCACTACTCATACCACGCGTCCGCTGAGTAGGCAAACTCTGGCTATTCTGCGTCTGCGTTCGATTCAACGCCGCCGTAGGACCAGGGGAAGCAGAGTGTAAAGCAATACATTCCTCAATGTGCTGCGTTCTCTCCGCATCGTCACCATCTGGACCCTTTGGTGGTAGTTCTTCGCCGCAGATGGGACATTCGTCTTCTTCGGGAATCTGTCTTCTAGGCCTGGGTGGCTGAGCGTGCTGTGGCTGCAGAGGAGGAGGCACAGGCGTGGATGTCGCTTGGCCAAACGGACTGGTGCCGGAGAAAGATCCGTAGCCAAAGTTTACGTGGTTTTGCGCTTGTCGAGCGCGGTTATTGGCTATGGTTTGGGAGATCAAAGGGGCGCGGTGGTGGGGATGTTGATGTTGCTGCTGAATCGCAGATGGAGGGAGTGGTGGAAGGCGTCTTTCTCCAATATTGGAATTACCATGATAACTCACTCTTCTGTTCTGACTACTCTCATTGGAGGTATCACGTGCACCATGTGTCTGTCCTTGACCTGTAAAGCGACTCGCATCATGTACACTCGAACTACTCCTGTGTGCACGAGGATGCGGCGGCGGCGCAGATGGCACCTGTGTCGATCGAGGTGGAAAGGGGCGCGACCCATGACCAAGTGAGTCGTATCGGGGTGGTGGACTAAAGTTTGGGTCAGGGACACATGGGTTGCAAACGCGGACTTCTTCGCCGCCGCCTAGCGCTGGATTGCGGAACGGGCCGAATGGCGACATAGCATTCTCATCTTCGCCAGTCAGGTCGATGAAGTTCGCCGTGCTTTCAGATGGCGGATGCACGATGAACTGGCGGGGAATGGTGATGCGATGGGGCGAACAGGAAGCGCATACGACTCTTCCGCATTTCCTGTCTCCGCAGTTAGTGAGCTGTTCATAGTCGATATAGCCGTATCCTCGGATAAAGCCGAAGCACCTCAGATGGCAACGTCTTATGCCCCATGCTATTGGAATATGAGATTTCGTACGTACCTGCAGTGATGCCTGCGGAGTAAAAACGAAAAGGGCCTCCTGCACACGGGACACTGCGAGACCTCGCTATCCGGCTGCCATGGCGGCAGCACGATATCACTCTGCCTCCTCATCGGCCCCGTATGCGTATGTGATGCAACCCCCATGGTTGGAGTGGGTGGAAGTGGTCTATTCGAAGCAGGCGACGAGTCCAACACGATCGGGTCGGTATTCGAGTCTCCAGTGTTCTCCGAATGCATGCGTATGCTCGATGGTCGTCTTAGAGGCGAGTCAGCGGTCGTGAGGCGTCGCTTGCGATCGGAGCTGCGAGAGGAGGACGACTCGGTGCGTGGTGAGGGGCGGTTTGGAAGTGTGTAACGTGAGGAGGAGGGGTTTGAGCGGGCTTCGGAGGCGGCAGCGGGGGAGGAGTTTGCAGACTGTGGTTGCTGGTTGACAGTGGTCTCGGTACCGTCTCTCAGAAAGTCCATCCACGTTTCGCGGTCTTGAGCCAGGAAATGGGAGGCAACAACACCCTGTGAATGATGTCTGGAGTTGCTCCCTATGACAGCCTCGCGTTGTCCGTCTACACTGCTACTCGCTCCGTCATACTGACCGCCGTATGCGTGCGAGTTGTGGGTGAAAGGACCGCTCGGGCGTTGGTGGGCGTTCGGAGGCATCTGGGAGGTCTTATGACGGATCGACGTGACCGAAGACGGAGGACAGTTTCAACCTATCTCCACTGCGCCGAAATCGAAGGCAAGTGAGCCTCTGCTTATGCGACGTGAACGGGAGGGGCGGTCTTCGTAGAGAAAGTCGGCCGGCTCACGGCAACATGCCGCCACTTCTTTCTGCTAACAACGCTCGCACCGTTTTTAGTAATATGCTCTGAACAGTGCTGCTTCTTCCAATCAGCACGTGGCCACACTCCAAGTAGCTTCCACTCACCTATCAGTTGCGCGGCCTTGGGTTGCGGTGTAGAGGCCGGAGGTGGGTGGGTCCTGCGCGCGTCGGCTCGGCGAGGGGAACTGCAACCACTCGCTGCGCCGCTCGTGATTAAGGGGACAAGGTCCAGGCTATCAGGAGGAGCAAAGGCAGACCAGAGAGAACAGGTGACGCGAGACGTAGCACGGCCCAAACAAGGGAAAACAGCTAGCTTCGAGGGGTTCGTGAGCTTCGTCGTGTCTGAATGCCTCAGGCGTCATATCGCCGTTATCTTAGCCCCTTCACGCGACCATCTGCGCCGCCACGCCTGCCTTAGCCTCGTCAAGGAACAACGAATCGCCGACGCATCCCCCCCAGCCCTCTTCACATGTCAAAAAGCTTCGCATAGACTCCTATAGGTAGTCTCAAATTGACTAAGATTACTATTGTACGTGCTGGTCTTACCAGCGTCCTCCAACCTCGCTTGTATGTAGTAGTTCAAGATAGTATATAGCGCCCACGTCTACGCCCTAAAGAGCCAATCGCTCACATATTCCAAGAAACGCCATCAAAATCGCTTTTGAACAACTGTACAGTAATGAGACTCGTAAGTGCGCGTTGTGCGCCAAAATCGAGATTACAAATGGGACATATCAGTCCCTTGATAATGTGCCGAAAACATCTGAATGAAATGACCTCATCTCTTGTAGCTGCGTCCGCTGTGTTGCGTGCTGCCACTGCGACTCCGGTCCACAATCTCTGCCGACGCTTCCAGGTGGCTTCCCGCGTCGTACACGTTCCGCTCCACGCTGTCCTGAGTAACATGATGCTGAACAACTCCAGTGCTGAGGGGTCGCTCCGACGTTCCGCCAATTGGTGTTGGCGCATGCAAACTCGTGCCGTCGTTGCGATATATGCTTGACGCCGCCGATGGCCCAGGCGAGCGCTCTGGTGAAGGGTCTGTAGATCCAAAAGGTAGGCGAATAGGTAATCCGCCAGCTCCACCTGGTTGCAGGTGTTGACTTCGTCTTTGACTCATCGGGCTTTCCGATGTTGGCACGTCCATGACTGTGGACAACCGGTCTGGAAGATAAGCTGCTTCCGTAGACTTTGTACGCCTGGAGTTCTTCCGTGGTATTGAGGGTACGCGACTTGGGGGTCCTGTTGCTTGTGTAACGCGGGAGGCACGCGACCCAATCCTACTGGGCAGCTCAATTCCGCCAAAGCTCTCGATAGGCCCCAGGGCCGGCGCAGTGGGTGAGACACGGTCCACGGGACCGTAATCTTCTTCGTCCTCGCTCGTATCCGAATCGCTATCGGTAGAGTCTCGTCTCTCGCCAGTCAAGACCGCCGCTGTCGCCACGCCCGATCCTCCAGATACGTTCCGAGCTCGCGGAGGCGATTCTGGACTATCACGATATGGCTCCTGCACAACCTCTGGCGATTCGACGTTTTCTTCAACAGCCATCATCTGTGGCGGCATGCGCGTGCTCCTAACAACCTCGAAACCCTTACTCTTTTCCTTCTTGCGCCCACCCAGCAAGTTCAAGCTCTTGAACCAACCGGTAGCCGACGATACAGGACTCATTGGATCCGCTGGTCCCGTCTTCAACTTTCGCGTGGGTTGCGAAGACAGGGCAGGGCCGCGAAGTCCGTAGTAAAAGTCAGACTCGCGTACTGAATAATCGGTGTTGTTGTTGTTGTTCCGTCTGTCGAGATTGGGATCAGAGTCGTCGCGGTTCAGCCGCAGATAGGCCGGGGCAGGTGTTCCAGAGCCACGAGATGGGCCTTCACCAGCCTTGATAGCTTCGACATCCATACTATCAGAGTATGGTGCATCCACAATGTCTGCACTTCCTAAGGGTCCCTTTCCGGGCGCCGGAGTAGTCATAGAATCCATAGTATGTTTACGAGGGCGTGGAGGTCGATAGTAAGGATCCGCGGCGTCCATGGTGCCCATGGTTGGTCGACGGGAGCTCTGACCTGATGATCCGCCTAAGAACGTGAAAGGTACTGCACCTGATCCTGGAGTTGGGCTGACATTTCCGTAGTCACCCTGGCTGAAGCCGTCAAATCCAACACTTGCGCGTTGGCTATCCCGGTCATATGGTCCATTTAGAAGAACAGCTGAACTGGCAGACAAACTCCGAGAACGGCTGTTCATGAGCTGTATGTTCTTATTCTCATCGTGGGATAGCATGGCGGCATTCGAGTTGAGACTGCCGCGAGTCGTTCGGCGGCCGTTACGTTTCGACAGCTGTCGCTTTCCGAAGACCTTGGTAAGACCACCTCGCGTGTCAGCTCCTGCACCTGTAAGTCGGGCAGAGACCTCGATGATTGTCTGAAGAGCATTTAGGAAAAAGCCAAATATCAAGACAATCGCGTGAAGTAATAGAATGATGTACCCAATCCAGCCTTTTGGTGCTTCGTCTACATCAAGGGACGGTACGAACGCCACCGAGAGGAGAACGCAGATAAGTCGCACAGTCGAGAAGAAGGTATGGTAGGCGTTCATCGAAGTGTTGGACTGGAAAGGGCGGAAGGCATGCAAGGTGAGAATCAGAATCACTTCGCATATAGCAAGTATGATGATTTGAGCAATACCAGAAGGCTGAATAGCACCGATAGCAATACCACGGATGATGGTGAGCAAGACAGGGATGAAGGAAAACGGCGCCGCATCATCAGAATAAGTATTGTAGAGGGGTCCGTAGGTCAGAACTGTGGGAAGGTCGTCGAACAAGTGGGCGCGAGGGCGTGTGGTGAAGATGAACCAGAAGATCCAGGTGGCTACTCCAGCAACGACGATAAGCATGATGACTGCTGTAGAGACGACGGTAGCCGGCGAGCGCGGGCCAACCACGAGCTGGAACAAGGATAGTGCTATGATGGGAAGCAGGAAATAGTTAAAAACGACACGGATGATGTTGCCAGCTGTGAAGGCGAAGTTTTTCCCTGTCAAGTCACCGTCCTGCGTTTGAGTTAGCCAGCGGTAGAGCCAGCGTACGAAGAAACCAAGTTGGGTAAGCACAACGACACAGGCGATGAGGACTAGCAGGAAGATAGCCATGCATGCCCATATGTCACGCTCCTTGGTCATACCGACATACTGGCCAAGCCGAGTCAGACCGTACGTTCCGTTGGCGAAGTAGATGCCGTCAACAAGACTCTGGGATCCATTACCTCCACTAACGAAGCTTTGGTTCCACAAAAGAATTGACCAGCTGGCCTGGCTGATGGCGGGTTGGAAGTAGCCGGGGTAGTTTAGACTGAGACTACCTGCCAATACGACGAACTGGATGTACTGCAGACAATCTCCAAATCCGGGGGTGACCAAGCGCAACAAGTCCTCGTCTCGACCGTAGTTGGTGGTCCAGCGGAAGATGTTCGAGGTTCCCCAGGGGCTGCACGTAGCGGCAAAGACGGTTGCAATAGCCACGAGTGTAAGTATCGCAGCCGGGAAGTAGCATAACGCATCCGTAAGTGTTTTGCCGAGATCTGGGGTGATGTTGGCAGATATGCAGCCAAGAGCCTGGGCATTGTCGTCACCAGAGACGATGCGCAGTGTCGAGGCCCATGTTGAGAAGGCATACGAGCTGTCAAACTTGTGTGCAACACTGACGGCGGGCATGGTCCAGAACTCGCTCAAGTTACCACTAAAGGAAGGGGCGACCGGGCAGCTTGTGTTGAGGACGGAGTCACAGAACGAGGTGGGGGGAGCCGTGTATGCCGAGTATGACAGGACCCTGTTGCTCCAGAACAAAGTAGTGAAGTGCTTGTGGTTCGGCGCGAGTCTCACAATCTTGCCAAAGGTCATGTTTGGGTCCTTCCAGTTGTCGTCGTCCAGCGGTGGGTAGGGGCCAACCTGGGCTTGGCCGGAGACATTTCCGTAGACGGTGACGTTCAGCAAGTGTTCGGAACTGAAGTCAGCCCAGACGTACTCGGGCGTGAAGCGGAGGTAGGGTGTCTGTTTGCCATCGGCCAGGTAGACTCGTGTCAGGCAATCTTCGAAATTTACAAATACGGCGCTCGCGAGCGGGAGGAAGGAGGCAATGGCCAGGACGAGGACAAGGGGAAAGAATGCGCTTAGGGTCGGCAACGTGGAATGTTTCCGTCTCGATCGTGGGGGCGTCTGTGTGGGTTGAAGGCAGGGCATCTCGAGCTGAGCATTGTCAGGTAGCCGTAGCGCGTCATCGCGTGAGGTGGTAACGGCCATTATGACGTCCCCCTCTTCATGTTCACCCTCCAGTCTGCCTCTCAACGCGGTCGTCGTGGGTCGGCGAGGTATCGTGGGTCGGCGTGAGGGTGTCGTGTGCGGCTCGAAAGTGTGGTGGGCGGGTGTAGGTCGAATTGCTCTGGTATGGGATCCGTTGGGGCGCAGCTGAGGAGGAGTACTACAGCGAGCGAGGGTAAGCCTGCAGCGAGTGAAACAGGCGTCAGAGGAAGCTACGACGCTGAGTTGGCAGGGGCGACGGGGCCCGGGTGATCAGCAGCGGCAGTGCATGGACAAGAGGGGGATTAAAAAGAGTCGTATAGCGAGTGTAGGAATCGAAGGCGGGTGAGGTTGGAAAGCTGGAGTGACCCGCAGCGCTGGTAGGCAAACTCCTGAGGCGAATGTTTACGGTGGGGTGCAGCGGAAGAGGAAAGCCAGGCCACAGAAAGCGCGACAAGGCGCTAGCTTCGTATACCGGTGCACAGCACGCTCCTTCCGTTTCGACTCGACGGTTGGCCACAGAGAAGGTGCGGGAAGGTCTGTTTTCGTAGACGCGCGACGGTGACGATACTGCGCGCCGGCGAGCAGGGCAAGATCCATTGCATTAATACGTCTGCTATCGCAGGCATTCTCGAAACGTCATCGTCATGCCACTACCACTTTTCTGTGTAAAGGAGTAGGGCGACCTCTCACGCTTAATCGTGATGCCGACGGAGCAGACGCGCATGTGATTGGCTCACAAATACACTTTTAACAACTGCAGAATGCGGAAGTGCCACATCCGCCGCGCCCCTAGCGCTATTGGCGGGATTGCTCTTATTTTGATTGTGATATAAGGATGGACTACATGCTATGTCAAGCATCACGACAAACCTCTCCCATCATCACTGCAAATCATCTCCATCAGGCAGGCTGCCGCCCGTCTTTTGTTGAGCGCATCGGCTGAATAACCTAATGTTCTTGCCTTAGGGCAGTGGCGCAGCCGGGAGACTAAATTTAGCGTCATGCCCAGGTGTCGATCGTGTCCAGGTTTCATCCCGTGCAAATCACTGCAAAGACAATGCGAACACCTGCACCCAACCACAATGCCATTTCCCTGCCGCGACATTTGCTGACATTGCCATTGACATTGAATTTTACCCGATTAACGCGTCGCTTACCCTTTTCACGTGCCGACTACGCATACACTTGCATGATGCAATCGAGTCGCGTCCTTTGGCTTCGGCCCGCTTTCGAACGTCGGTCGTCTGTAACGAACGACTATCCTGAAAATCATCATGTTGTTGTTTTCATGCGGTCTATATTCCAAACTGGGTTTGGCGACTACAAGCATAATCGCGACAACAACCACACTCAACGCTTTTGGAAACAGCCAAGCGTCGTTTGCGGTTCAAGACTTTTACTTCGTTGAAGACTCGAGTGATCGCCAATAGGCCGACAGTGTGTTGGAACAAATCTCAGCCGTCCTTGATCATGGGAACGTAATCAACACAACAGGGTCCAGCCGGCTACTTCAACTTTCCCGCTGCTAAAGCTCAAGAAACAACCGTAGCTTATATTGCGTTGCGCCAAACACATGAGGTTGGAGTAAGCTTTGGTTGAGGTAATGCATCTGGTCGTCTATCTGAAACGCTAAGTACCAGTAGTCCAAGTACAACACAGGTCTCCCCTACCAACGTCTACCTCTTCTTCCTTTTTACCCACCGCCACAAACCATACACACATCTCTGAACCGTTGATCGGATAGACTAGCGTTTGTTATTCCGCAACGTTGCACCCTCTTCCAGTTCGCTTGCGCTTCTTGACACGACATCTCTTGTCGTTGATTCATCCGAAATAGCTACTGTCGCTGCAAAGTCAAAATTAGCAGTACATCATGCTGGCGGCGAGAGGAGCGGAGCACTAGCAAGCGACTGGTTTTGAGAGCTTCCTGAACGCAGCCGAATGCTCCGCCACGAAAATCCGTTATGGCGCGTCGACCTTGCTGTCAAGGAACGCAACCAAGGCGACTAACAGGGCACCTGTCACGATTAGTTATCCGAGTAATGGCTGAAAGATTGTTTCAGGGATATACCCGCGGTAACGACGTAGCTACCGATGGTAAAGCCAGTCTGCGTGCTAGTTTGGACATCTGTTTTGAACGTCGTTGAGGCCACAACAGACCAGACAATCGATATAATAAGACTTAGCACAATGGGAAAGAGGATGACTATACTAGTCATCTGCGGATCCCAGCTGCTTACGATGTTGAGTGCGTGCCGCTGTCGGCCAGGCGGTGCTAACACTTCCTCCCTAGCGAGTCTGCTTTTTATGGTATCGCCATCCAGTTCGGATGGATTCTCAAAGTAGTGAGACTGGCGACCATAGGGTCCGTATCGACCTAGATCCAGTGGGTCTTTGAGTCGCTTGCCTGCTGTATTGCCGTTGTGAAGCTAGTGGTAGGCAGGAGTGTTAGACTGTCAAAGAAGAGACATAAGGATGGTAATGGAATCCTACCTTTACCAAATCAATCCTTTGAACCGACTTGACGCTGACCAATTCGAAGAGTCCACGTTTTGTGCGTTGCAGTTCGTAAAACATACGCAGTTGTGTCAAAAGATCTTTATCGTCCGCTCTGCCCGAACAAGGAACCGAGAAACGACAGCCATTGTCCAACAAAATGATGACCTCCAAATCATATCCTGGCTCCATACTCCAGGCCATGGTATAATCCATAATGAAGTCCCTTTGGTCTCTTGCACAAAAATAGTATATACGCCAGAAGACCTGCCATGTAAACCTTGTTTGGGGTTTTACGTTGGCCAAGACTATTGACTTGGAAATTTAGTGACATCCTCCAATCTACGCAACGAAGTTTTGGTTCACATACCAATACGTAGTTTCGAACATCGAATGTGGCAGCAAAGTCTCGGTGACCAAGCCCGAGATGGGAGCCGATAATCACACAGGCTCCAATTCCGAGCCACAATATATAACAAACAAACTTGAAAAAAGGGAACTGCAACTGGTCATATGTACGGATGACAAGCATTAAACGCCATCCCATATTCTGGAAGATGTTAGCAACCTCCAAGGGTCTCCCCTCTCTCCGGTGAAGATCAAGCGCATGAGAAATGAATACCATTATTTCGTGAAAGACAGAGTGGAGGGTTACATGGAATAGCTAAACGTGAGACACAGCAAAAGAGCTGCAAGCTTTGCGGCAAAGTCACAGTGCTTATATAGACAGCTTGCAACACAGCCTGCTACAATCCTCTCGTCGTACTCTGAACACGATTGGTCCGAGTTAAAGCTAAACGAGCTTCATAGATGAAACGCTGACCCTAGCGACGTTTGCTATTCGTCGAGAGGCTGTGATTTATAGCCAATAAGTAACGACAACCATTTTTGGTATCTTGTGTTGTTTTCTTCTTCGTTAATGCAGCGAGTTGGCATGTCACCATCACGGACCACTGTGGACGCGTATTTACGAGGCTGTGCGAATGCAACGTCGCGCTGATACGAAACATGCAAGAAGCTAGAGGTTGTGTAAGACCGCTGTGGAGTTAGTGGTACTGGTGAAGTCGTGATGCATAGATACCTAGAGAGGATGGCGTTCCTGCCCTCTGGCGCTGATGTTGCCACGGCGCCCGCTTGGACAGCCCCACCTCTTCCGCCCGCCTGTACAGCACACCAGCGATCATCTCATCACCACTCCCGAAGCGTCATATTAGGGTATTGAGATGGCATAGCGACAAAACTTGGCCAGTCGTTGAACTGCGGATATCAGGAACCAGGAACCAATGAGAGTGAGATTCTCACATAGTAGCTTGCGATTGTTTCTAGGCTAGAGATCATTACCCCACTAACAGCAAACAGTTCGAGAGTCTGATGAAGCTCAATCACGAACGTAGCATTTGCGCGATTCGAAAAAAGCCTTGACATACGTCTCAATATGGTCAGAGTTTCGATGTTCTCCGAGAACGCCATAGCAATGCATCATATGATCCCTATCCAGATACACGTCAAGAAAAGCTCCATGAGGTCGCGAGACGGCTCTGATAGATCCGTTGACCAAGTAACGACAATGTGTGTGGTGTTCTTCAAAGGTCACCCAGAGCCCATCTGGGTACCTGCTGTTATCTCCTTCCATGACTGTGTTTTGATGTACCCGGTGCTCGCCATTTCGATCCTCGAAGAAACCGTAGTCCTTGCCATCCACGAAGTCGTGGTGCATAGTTGCGTCAAAGCAAGGGTCTGGAATCCAACCGTTGGCAAGAAGGTCGAAAGAACAGCCTGATTTCCGCGCCGACGAAGGGTCTTCTGGGCAGGCTATGAATGTGCCTTTGTCGTCATGCTGGATGGGTAGGCTGGTGTGATTGAATGCGCCACTCCGTGTACTTGCGGCGAAGAGGAAGTAGGTGACTGGAATCAGCAGCACCAGAACAGCGGCAAGAGACACCATAACGACACCTTTCGGTAGACGCCCGCGTCTTTCTCTGCTGTGATGGTTCTCTGGGGTGCCAGACTCAGGGTTGGGTATGGGAACATATTCTTTTCCACTGTCGTGCCGTGAAGACTTCGTCAAGAAGGCTCCCATCATCTCGATTGCCTTCTTGATTCGATCGAATTCCGATAACTGGCCTTTGATTTTGGCCCGATCGTATAGGTTGGAGAGGATGAACTGTGCTGGCGAACTAGACTGCGTGTCGCTAGGAAAGTCGCCTAGTATGTTGAGACAGACAACGTTTTCTTGGACCGTTCAATGATGAAGTTCAACGCCAGTCTCGGATGCTACCATTCTGAGCAAATCCGGAAGCTGCTCACATGATCACGTCGCAACATGCATCGTCTACTACGGGAGCGGAACGTTGAGCCGGCGGAAATACCCCGATGACTAACATGTAGTAAGCAGTTGCTGAGTAGAGACTCATACAGACGTGGGCGGTGTGGAGTGAGATTCGGCTAGATTAAGTTTGTGGCCTTACATCGTACGGCCAGTGCAGCATGGATCATAGCAACGGGCAGGTGCTTAGCGCCTCGGCCCGAAGCGCAGATCCGTAGCTGCAAGAATTCAGCGTCTTACTGCATAGTGGTGAGCATGGAACAGTCCCTGTTCGAAACCGCTTTGCTTGCATTACGGAAATCTCCATTAGCCTCTTGCATGTTTCTTCCTAGGGATGTATGTGTCGCTCTCCTTCTCATTTCCAGCGGTGGATTGGTGAGAGCATCTCGAATTGTCGATTCGAAGGATGAGAATGCGAAATCTGGGGGCGGGGTTTGTGGAGAGCTACGTGGCCCCGAGGCGCGTCAGTGACCATAGCACCGATTGACGACGTGATGTTCATCTGGTTCTGTGCATTTTCGGCATAGTGATGTCTTGCAGATGCATGTCAAGACTGCCCAGCGGGCTTATGTTCACCGGTGCGATCTTGGCAAACACTTGCATGCGGATGTGCGTCGGCGGTTTCCAGCATCGGTCCGACCGGCACGTTCCTACTTGGGTAGGCGTACTTGCTATAGTTCTCGATCCAAAGCTTTGTCATCGCGTATTGAGAAAACGTGACTGGCGTATCTACGTAGTTAACACGGGTAATCGTCGGGATATCTGTCACGTAGAGAGAACAAGTTCTTCAAGATCTCGGTGTTGACAGCCCCGAAATCGAGCGCGATGATTAATTACATGCGGGGACGACGGGGCGAAAATGGTCATCTGCATGCATGGGTGTTCTGCACTGCGTATAGGCACTCTTGATGTCCGGTTGAGATGGCACATTACTTACCTACGTAGGTACGCATGCTGCGAGAACAATGCATGTTTCTTTGGATCTGACGGAGGCCTCATTTTCTATGGCAATTGTACGCATTCACGCATGCGTACTTCTCACGGGCATCTACCACCGGGAAAACATCGCAGCGACTAATCCATGTATGCTTCAGCAAGATCATGAGAGCCTAAGTCTAACGTTCAATGACGGTCTCGGCACAGCAAAGTATCCGGAAGCTTCTACAGAACTCATTTCCAGTGCATTCACGGTACATTAGTGTTTCACAATATTGTACACTAAGATCGCGGCCTTGCATAATGGAGACTTGTATTAAGTATAGACTCATTGTTCTAAGACTTCAATCCCTTGCAGCGAAGCGCGGATCCAGGACGATGAATCTCCGTCTCGCCCGGAAAGCTGATGTTCCCTGATAACAGTTCGGTACAATGCCTCGTATGTTTGGAATTCGCTGCAACGTGATTCAAGAAAACATCCTGGTTGCCAGAAGAAGCCATCGACGCAGCTAATGCTGCAAGCTCAAGGATGTATACACAATGTATCGTATGGTATTTGTCGAATGTCCAGACTGTATCATGCTTTGAGATCTCCACAGGGTCTTCTGGTATCGGCTCTGTGAGATTTTCCCAACGGAAAAACATCGGTTTTGGGATCTTTGCAGCATATTCTTCAGATAGGGCTGCATTGTAGCACTCTGGTGGCGTCCATTGGGGAGCAACAATATCGTATATACATCCGGCTGCGATTGCTGTTGAGTAGTTGCTACCGCAATCGGTGTATGCCTTTGATGGTTTCGGTGCTTCGTCGGTTTGCTGTGTCGCAGATACGCCTAGCCATGCGAGCGATCCGACAACAATTGTGAAAAGGAAGAGGGCCACAGCCACTAGGTTCGCGTACGCAATGCCTCGACGGGGCTTTGACCAAAGCGATCCTGGAACATTCTTTTGGAGTAACGTGTCTTGCTCTTCCAAGTCTTCTGGAAGTGGCTTTTGGTGATAGTTGTCAAAGTCAGGTTTCGGTGAATTTGGTGAAAGTGAAAACGCCGGCATCGTGATATGTATCCGATTTCTCCAGTGGTAGCGATGATTTGGACTATAATTCCAACTATGGTTCCCTCTGTCAGATAATTGATACTTATGATGGAAGGTTCCGTCTCTATCGCCTGTCAGATGTAACCTTGATAGTGATTTTGCGGGGAAACTCCGAGGCTGACGCATCTTACTCAGCGACCTTCCTAGATTCACAAGCTAATATACTAATGCGTTTTACTATCAACGTGGGTGTATACGCGATGTGACCTGGTAGTGCACGTCAGGATATCTGACATGGACCAGGTGTGTTGATTGCGTTGTTAAAGTTCCGGGTACGAGTTCGCCATGCGTCGGTCCGAGTAGTTACGCCGCACTACGACTGCTACGTATACCTAGGAAGTCCCCACCTTAAGTTACGCGAAACCGAAAGACTCTCCATGAAGGTTAGCACGAACTCTCAATCACATGTTTGGTAAGGTCATTGTGTCTCTACCATCAGAAAGATGATGCCGATCGAACAATGATGCGGATCGGATCGCCCAAAGAGCATCCGGCCGTGTCCACGGCGGACGTACCTGCTGAATCCGAATCACAAAGCTGACATCGAGATGTGAAGCTCCTCGGTTTAACTAGCTATTGTCTCAGTAGCATGAGCCGCAAACCTTACGAAAACTCAATGTCACCAAAAGAAATCCAAGGAATCATGTCACGACAAGAGGAAGACGAGGACTGGAAATCTTTGACCGATGCTAATGAGCGAAGAAGAGTACAAAATCGAATCGCGCAGCGCAACTATCGTAGGGTATCCACCCCAATTAGACCCCATTCATGACTAATTTCATAGGCCGTAACATCAAGCGTCGACTACAGCAACTGGAGGTGTTCAATCGCAGCACATCAGACAGCCCGCCTACAACACCCAAAGAAAAGCAGCAGTCTTGTCGAACGCCACCGAAAGAATCAACAAAATCAAAGCATACACGTCGAGATTCTATCAACCCCACGGCCTCAGATACACTATTGCCTAATCTGGAGACGGGCAATGGACTCCCAGCAGCGGTATCACCGGACGACTCTTCTGTCCAAGCTTTCCTGTTCGGCAGTACAGGAGAAGCAGGGAACATTTCGTCAATATCCAATCAAGAAAACAGCAACATCGCCTCGCAACAAAAGAACGAAATAACCAACGTGTTTGATTTGACAACTCCTCTTACGCATCTAGAGAACGATCTTATTTTGTTTGTATGTCTGCTGCAGCCTCTTTTACTCCATATCTACTCATATTGGAATGCTGACACGGCCTTGATAGGGTCGATCCACGGTCCCGTCATCGGCATCTACTTCCTCATCGAGTTCTACCTTACCTCCAAGCCTCAATGCTTTGCAGAAAGCTGTGATAAAAGGCCGTGATAGTATTGCAGAGCTTCTCGTTGAGAATGGAGCAGACGTCTACATCATAGATGATTACGGGAACAACATCCTACACCTCGCTGCGCAGTCCGGCCATGCGTCCTTGATATCATTCGGGTTGTCGCATTGCGTGAATGTCAATGCCATCAATGTGGCAGGAGAAACGCCGTTACATGTAGCGATAGAGCATGACTATGTTGAAGTCGTTGACATGTTAATCAGAGCTGGAGCAGATATGGAATTTAAGTCGTAACGAGAATCGATATCAAACTGTTGCGACGGAGGATGTGCTCGTGACGAATCATCTGTGTTGAACTCGGTTGTGGCTTGCTGACTTGCCTACATTATGAAAGCAAGCCAAGCAGCTACTGCTCCAGGAACCCCAGTCCAACCTATTACCCATACTATAGCATGCTTTCGATTTAGGTTTTGCGCAACCCAAAAGATTGCACTACTGATAAGCGCCGCGATGATCTGCGGTAAGGATATGGCAGTGTTGTGCAAACCAATGATTGTGCCGCCTTGTACCACGCTCCATACGTTTTCATCCTCTCTTTTAGCAGACTCTTCGTCGATAGAATACTTTGCTGTCTCCTCCCCAATTATGGCGAATGGTACCCACTGAGTCACACCCCATGAGATACCGGCGATAGCGATCATGAACGTTGCTGTCGCACTTGATGATACCAATGTCGTGGATAGAACGCTCGTCGCATAAAGCGCCTGACTAAAACTCCAGATGATAGTTAGCATAGAAGAGCTCCGGACACCTTTATCGTGGATTCTCGCCCTTGCACACATCGATCTCAACATCTTTGAGAGTCTCGGCAGCGCGATGTTCGTTGCTAGAGCTACAATGGCGAAGAGCAGATTCGCCCTAGCTCCTAACCTCATCCCGTGGTCCTTGATTGATGAGCTTATCGTGACATCATCTCTTGCTTGCTCGTCGACGTAAAGCTTTCCGATGAAGCTTGTACTGTAGAATAGAAACCCAAACCATCCGAGCCAAGAAAAGAATTGGATGAGATAGACGTGTCGTACCCTATTGGAAGCTTGCGAGAAGCCATCGAGAAGGTTTCGGAAAACCCCATAGACTGGGCGCTCAAGACCCGGGTCGTACGTTGACATTAACGGATCTTCCTCTTCGGTATAGTAACAAGTGATAAGTGACGTGGCGATGAGTGCGAAGGTAGTCCAATAAACCATATATCGGAACCGCATGGCTTCATAATCACCAGAGATCCAAGGCAGCGGTAAGGACCCAAGGACATAGCCGATAATGTTTCCCATACCAGCAAAACGGCCTGCCCATGCGCTTGCTATGGCTTGTTGTTCTCGCGGACAAATGTCGACATGCAACGAGCGAAGGCCAAGTTGGAGCGGCTGGATCGAGATGTTGAGGATGACAATCGCTAGAATAGCAACAGTCCGCGTAACAGTTCCCCACCATCCGTTGGCGTTACTTATGCCCAAGAGCGTGCAGACCGCTACCGAAATTGGCTCAGACCAGGCTAATGTTGTGGCTGCAAAGATGGTAGATAGCACTCCGCCGAGGATAAATGGTCTTCGTCGGCCCCATGCAATACGTGATCGATCACTGATGACACCCATGATAGGTTGAATGGTTGACCCACAGAGTGGTGCAACTGCCCATATGAGCGATGATTGGGTTGTGGATATACCGAGAGAAAACAGGTAGGATGAGCCGTGGGAGAAGATCGTGGACCAAAGAATCTGTAAGCTGCAGCTTGAAGTTAGTTGCAAGAATGTCATTATCACCTCGATATGTGACGTACCCTCCAAATCCACATGCCATGGCTACGAGTGATGCAGTGGACAGTTGTCGAGACCCCTGTTTTGATCGTTCCGTGAGAGTTCTGGCACCCATCATACAGGCGGTCGAGGGTGTAAAGCCGCCCTCAGAAGCCGTGAGAGGTAAACATGAACGTCCCTCCTCTTCCAACGATTGTGAGGCCACGCCTTCAGCTATCTGTAGCTTCTCCATGTAATTTGATGACCAAAGCGTGTCGGGTGAGGTCTTGATCCTCAGATAAGATGATTCGAGCTGCAATACTGGAACGAGCATACCAGCACTCCACGTGAAGTTACTGCACGGTCTCCACCCATCGCAGCCAGTGACGGAGCTCCAGGGGAAGAAAAGCTTACTACAAGGGTATAGTAATCATACGTGTAAGACACGAAACTCACCTATTCGCATCAGATCTAGTGTCTTTACTCTCGTTGCTGATAGTGTTGTCATCACCATCAGTTGACAGTGTGGCCTGTCTCTCCAGGCGGCTTTCAATCTGCGGTGGCGCTGACCCAGCGTTCCATGAACCAAATGCACAGCATTGCTTACTATCTTTGACATTGCGCGAATCATCAGTGAGTCTTCTTAGACTAGAAATGCCTACTTTGATCGAGATGACTTCGTGGTTGAGTGATGGCAAAATAGGCGGGCTGGCAAGCGTTGGGCGCAGCGTTGCGCTGAACAGCGACCCCATGGACGCGCCGGAGAAAATAGAGCCCACCCCGAGCTCTGCGCTCACCAACCCAGCTACGACACAACGACCAAACTAACAACCATCCGTAACCTGACCACTCGTCGACACATACCCAAACCCGGTGCGCGTACTCTCCGCTATGCTTCTGAGTAGTATCTCCGATCTCGACTTAAGCCGTCACGCACTGTACCGAGACTGCGCTTTGTAATCAAAGCCAGCCAACTTTCGCACTCTGCACACGTCCACGCACAATTCATACTGCTGTTCATTAGAACTCTCTCCTTTACTCATTTCGTTGCTTCACAAGGTTCGTTTTGAATTTGCGCAAATCGGCTAGCTACGTTTCAAATGGCCTTCGCTGCCTAGGATGATAACTAAATACAATTGCGTCGAACAAGTTAAGCAGGAACCTGACAACTGGAATACCCGGCTTCTGTTCGAGTACGTATCTCGTCGAGGAAGGAAGTAGGCATATCAAGATGCTCCATCAAAGTTTGGCTGCAATGCTCAGTATGGTGCATTTGGATAACATGCTTATCCAACAACCTTCCGTTCTTCTCAAACCCGTCATGCAATCTTCTCCACATCAGAGCACAATGAATCATGTGCTCACGCACTGGTGTCCAATATCCATCTGGTATGAGGTATTCCGACATCTCCTCCTCTGTGAGCTGACGAGTAGCGTTGGCAGAGTCATATGCCAGCCAGGGAGCCATGCGCTTGAACTCGGCGAGATTTTCCGTGTCCAGACAGGGAGTAGGAACCCAGATATTCCCTAGCACATCGTATGTGCAGCCGTTCTTGCGTGCCTCAGCTGGGTTAGATCCGCAGCTCAATGTCTTCATCTTAGGACCATGCGGTGGAAAAGGACGGAAGACAAATCCGACAAGAACTGTCAGTCCTACTGCCAACAAAATGTTGATAATGTAGGGTGATAGTGCATATGACGATCGTCTTTCACCAGGTCTTGCATCCAGTTCGTGTTTGTTGGGTCGGATTGGTGTGTCTTCGTTTTGGTCTGAAGTAGAGGATGATGCAAAACTCGGGTACGGTGCAGGGCGTCTGAGAATCGAGTGGATCATGGTTTTTACCACGCCGATAGGACTGTCGACAAAGTTCGAGTAAACTGGAGACATATCACTTGCGCTTTGGCGCGTTGAGAATGGTATGACTTTGGGCGAAAAAGGAGGAGCTATCGCAAAAAGGGATCGGAATACTCAAAGGTCGAGCGGATGTATGCAAGTGTCTAGAGGCTCATTCCCCAGGAACATCGTTCTATTGCTTCTGTGCGAACTAAAATCCTCGGTTGTCATCGAGTGCGTGCGCCCATTGTCTTGCCATAGTCAGCCGTAGTTGTTTCGTGAGACGCTGACTACAGCCCCACAATTGACCATTTCAAGCTAGCTTTCTTGATCAGATTGGGGAACACACCATCTTCACTCTGCATTACATCGAAAAGTCAAACGAGATTTTGAACCTCCTTCTTGACGCAAGGACTTTCAGCAACTATGAAGCGACTCAACTTGTTCATCACATCGCTTTTCGCCGTAATCAATGTTTGCAGAGCATCAGACCCAGTGCAAATATGCCACATCGACTCAGGGCTATATTCGGATGCATGCATGGCAATAAAGACTGTCAAATCGCAGCATGCAAGAGGACATGATTTGCTCATGACCTTTTCCGTCAAGTTCCATCAACGTAACGGCTGGGCAGCCTTTGGAGTTGGAGAGATCATGGATCGAGCTTTGATGTTTGTGTTATGGCCAGGAGAACAAGAAGGTGGTGAGTTGCCTCGTTATCTAATACCCGTATAAGGACTTGCTAAGATTGCGGAGACACTGTCTTGTCATTGCGCTCAACAGTTGGACACGACGCACCACATCCGCTCAAGAATCAGAGACAGGTTCACGTTCATAGGACGGAAGTTGATGAGAATGGCTTCCATGTCCTGCAGGCCACTTGTTACTCGTGTGAGACGGTCGGTTTAGGTCCACTGAACGCTACTAGCGAACAACAACCATGGTTGTTTGCCAGCAGCTCTATACAAAAGACCAGAACCAACGACCCAAACTTGAGGATGGATATGCATACAGATTATGGTAAGCTATAACTCTTTTAATCCTGAAAAAGCACTATCTGACTGTGACGAAGGTCTCAATTTCCTCAACATGGCGCATGCGATATCCACAAACCAGGCCGAGGAGTATCCAATAATCACTGGCGATCGTTCTTCGACTCATGCTCTGGGCTCTTCCGAGCTTCATACACCAGTGATCCGCTCCTCCATCAACATGTGGGACGCGCATGGAGCGATACTATCTTTTGCAGTCGTTCTCAACTGTATTGGAATTCTCTTGATCCGTAGCGGACTTAAGTGGGCGTTTCGTGGTCATTGGCTCGTGCAAGCACTCTCTGCCTCTGGTCTGTTAGCTGGCTGTCTCATTGGTGTCATGAAAAGCACACACCTATCTCAGGTATGTGGTCAATGGCGTCGACAGCATTCATGTATAGCTAACATCTCGAAGATTGGAAGTTTCACGTCGATACACAAGATGATTGGTCTTGCGATCGCTGTCGCAGTGCCGGTTCAGATCACATTCGGTTACAAACACCATATGAACTACGTCAAGTACGGAGAGCGGACTAGATCTTCCCTGGTTCATGTTTATCTTGGCCGCGCCCTCTTTCTAGCTTTGAACCTCAATGTCTTCCTTGGGCTTTTACATGGAAGGAAGAGCATCACGTTACGATGGCTCTGGGCAATGGTGGTTTCCATTGAGATGCTGGCAGTGGGTACGATGATGTTTGCGAAGCGCACCGACAACAAGAAGGGCTATGGGCATGTGGAAGGCGAGGAATACGATCCGTTTGTGATTGGAGACGAGGAAGAGAAGCTGAGGGATCCTGAATCATTCGAAGAGGGATCTAGCAAGGGTAGCATTGCCTCCTAGGATTCGGTACTCAATGTTCGAGTGCGGAAGATCCCAGCGACACTCGAATGGCGAGATAGCTTATAATCAAGCACGTCTCCACAACCATACCAGTCTAACATGGCCATCGTCGCCGTTATTTCCAGAAAATGAAATCTAAACGAAGTTCAGGCAACTTGTTGTTTTGTACAAAGCATGACTTTTTAAAACCAGTGCCTCGCTCTCGGGAATATATGCACGTCTTCGACCAGAGCGAGACACCCGTGTTCTAATCCTTGCTTGATGGATGGGCTAGCAAGATCATCGTGTCCACGTCCGCAGTACTGTGAACATGCACTGGAACTAAACTCGAACACCACTATATGCACGGTCTCAATACTGAATGTTTTCATTCTGGCCTATAGAAGGGATCGCACTAGTGCTCGTGTTCTTGACGTTCAATTTATTCGTCGCTAACTCGAACCATATGTGATAGACGTGTGAACAGATGTTCCACCCAGAGCAGCGAGATACGTCGTCATTCGTTGTGACTAATGACTAGTGTCGATGCTTACGCAGACCCCACAAGGCTGTAGTAACAGAGTAAAAGTGATTGGTCCGTGCTGAGTAAGGTCCGATGATTAGCTGTCTATGAACAGTCATCATCCATTCGCGTAAGCGATCAGTCACGTCCTGTGTCATGGTAAGAATAAAGAATCCGTAAGGTAATCGCTTACCCTAACTTCAGCATGTAGACATTACCCGAAACCATCACTGAGTCTTGCGGATGTTCAGTAGAGTAAGGGTAAGCCAAAGTTGCACTGAGTAAGACACAATGAGGGTACCAGTGAGTAAGGCTCGGGAGAGTTGGGTTCGAACATTGCCGAATCGACACCTAGGTCCTTGGTGGTGCAGACTGGCTGGACAGCCTCGTCATACATAAGAAGAACATCCTACAACCGGCTGAACACCATCACAACGAAACGAACCATCAATTCACATTCCGACACGATCTTTCTAGCATCATCCGTCCTTCCCCTCATCCATCAATATGAAGTCGACTACCATTCTCTCTGTCCTGATGGGCATGACCACTCTCGTCTCTGCACTACCTGTTGCAGACGCCAATGGCCTTGGCCTCGTCGAACCCAGTAAGCAAGCCACACGACCTGGGTAGTGTTAAAAGTTTTCTAACCAACCTTATCGTTCCAGTTGGGCTTGCCAAGCGAATGCCTCAAAAGAAGATCGACGCAGTCGACGTTGAGAAGCGTCAAAAGAAGATCGACGCTGTGGATGTTGAGAAGAGACAGAAGAAGATCGATGCCGTCGACGTTGAGAAGAGGCAGAAGAAGATTGATGCAGTTGACGTTGAGAAACGCCAAAAGAAGATTGACGCCGTAGACGTCGAGAAGCGTCAGAAGAAGATCGATGCCGTTGACGTTGAGGTGAGCCATAACACTACGAAACCTACGCAAAACATAAGCTAACTTCGTACCTCCCCCTGCACAGAAGCGCCAAAAGAAGATCGATGCTGTCGACGTCGAGAAACGCGAACCTCAGAAGAAGATCGACGCCGTCGATGTCGAAAAGCGCCAGAAGAAGATTGACGCAGTCGACGTTGAGAAGCGCGAACCCCAGAAGAAGATTGATGCTGTCGATGTCGAGAAGCGTCAAAAGAAGATTGATGCTGTAGATGTTGAGAAGCGCCAAAAGAAAATCGACGCAGTTGACGTTGAGAAGCGTGAGCCTCAGAAGAAGATCGACGCCGTCGACGTTGAGTAAAGCACTACTCCTGTTTTCACAGATCGTCGGTTCTGTGAACAATCACGCCCAGCCTACAAGATTGCTTGGGATCATGACTTGGATGAATGACGAGGAATTGGACGACAGATGGTAGTTGACAGATATGGTTGGGCATGATATTATGGTGGATGCGAGGTGTCTTGTAGCCTAGTCCACTCGTTTGGTCGTACTTTGAGAAATTGACTTTGTTTTCTTCGATTGTGGTGGTGCCCGAAGGTTATGCATCTACCTGCTTTCTTGCATTGGAGAGGTGAAGTGGAAGGAAAGGATAAGCTACTCAACGCGGCCCACAAGAATCTTATCGTTCAGCGAGGCTCCTTCTGCGACCGCATGGAACGATAGCATGTCTGGAAGTGATGTTGTTGGTATGTAATGACAGCGTCTTTGTCCACGGCCTAAACTGTCCGGAGGGGCCGGGAATCTCAATCTTGGGTATACCAGCCTCAGAACCCGGAATGTCAGCCCTAGTATTCCTCGAAGGCCAAATCCTTGAAACTTCAAGGGACGAAGGGACGATAGCCAAGTGTATATCCTGGAAGTCTAGACTTTTCCGGCGGAAATATACATTCCCACCCCTTGCAAGCCAATAGAAAACTCTGCAGTCGCACTCGTGCTCGCAAACTTGAATGTTTCTGCATCGGAAAGCGCCCGCAGGAGGCGTCCATCGTGCATCGGCGTTCAGCGAACATGTGGAGGTGGAAAGGAAGAAAATTTGATGCTTGATGGCATCTCATCTGCACGGTTACCAAAGCTCCTGTCCGCGGCTGACTCGCGCGTTTATTGGTTGTAGCTGGCAGCAAGCTTCACGATCGAGCTTCGCAGTATCCCATCTTCACAACAAAGGCAAACTTTGGAGTGCAGAAACCTGCGTGTGATTGAATATAGATCGTCAGTATGAGCGCATTACTCTCACAGTTACAGCTCACACGTGGTATAAAACTGCGTAATAGAATCCTTAAAGCCCAGCATTTGTGATCACGCGCGAACCAGCGCGTCGGATTGTCAGCGCCTTCATGCACCCGGGCTGCAGGCCAGCAAGTCCCCGCTTTGCGCCATTCGACGCTGTACTTGTGGTATATAGGACCCTGCTTCCCATAACTTTGTGCGCCACGGGATACTCAATCGCGGACTTTAGTTCCGTGGTGCTTTTGTCAAGGTAGTTTGGTTGGCCAATTGCTTGCGCCGAGGTTCCTGAAAAGAAAGATTGCGACGTCATACCCGGGTGAACTTCAAACGCCAGCTGGAGAGCTTCTGGACTACAACTTCCGTTCTCATCTGAGGGCAATACATCGATATTTTCTATTGTAAGAGAGGAGGAATTTAGCCCACCATGTCGCTCTCGCAACGAGTGACGTCGATAGAGGAGCATGAGCCGTGGAGTAGAGAGGCAAGCCCGGACTCTAGGCACCGGAAAATGAGCTTCAACCCAGTCGGCACATGGACGGAGCAAACTGGCGAAGAGCCAACAATAGGCGCATTCGAAGTGCCCAAGTGGAAGAGACTGCGTATGTATCATATGCTGCATGGCATGGGCACACAGAAGCTAATGTTGCGTAGTCCAGGTCTTACTCGCCGTTATCTACTGCCTCTTCGCCGCCGGTGTCGTCTTCGGTTACGCCGCGATAAAACCCGTACTGCTTGAGGAGGGTGTATACAGAGATTACTGCACAAAGGAAGAACTGGATCAAGATGTACACGTCTGCTACGAACAGGAGCTCCGGCTCAACCTCATGTTCACGATTGCCGCTGTATCCACGAACGTCGTCGCGCTTCCTGTCGGTACAATCCTCGATCGCTTCGGACCACGCGTGTGCGGTATAACTGGGGCGATATCTATAACGATTGGCGCATTGCTTTTCGCGTTCGCAAAGGAATTGCCCCTTGATGGTTATATCCCTGGATATCTGTTCATGGCGTTGGGCGGACCGTTCATCTTCATTTCATCGTTCCAACTCAGTAACACATTCCCGCAATACTCTGGACTGATCTTGGCACTTTTGACTGGAGCTTTCGATACCTCGAGCGCGATCTTTCTGATGTACCGACTTATCTACCAAGGTACAGACGGTAACTTCTCGATCAAGAAGTTTTTCCTTATCTATCTTATCGTTCCGGCCTTTATCCTTGCGGTGCAAGTCCTCTTCATGCCATCGGTGTCTTACAAGACAGTTGGTGAACTCGTTACTAGTGCAGAGGAGGAGCAAGTCATCCACGACTCTGACGACGAGATCGAAGATGCCGCGACGGTTCGAAGCATACAGGATGCGCGACGAGCACATCGCGAGAGTATCGTCAGCGAGATCACATCTTTGCTTGGCACCAAAGACGGCAAGAAGCAAGCCCAAGAGGAAGACAAGAAGAAGAATATCTCAGGTGTTTGGGGAGCGCTACACGGTCGCACCGCCAGCCAACAGATCCGCACTCCTTGGTTCATTCTTATTACGCTGTTCACTGTCCTCCAGATGACGCGTATCAACTACTTTGTCGCCACAATTCGGACGCAGTACACTTACCTCTTCCATGACTACAACAAGGCGGTTGAGATCAACAACTTCTTCGATGTCGCACTTCCAGTGGGCGGTGTCTTGTCAGTTCCATTTATTGGCCTGCTTCTCGACAACACAAGCACTACCTTTACGCTGTCCTTACTTGTCACTGTAGCGACAACTATTGGAGTACTGGGAGTGATTCCGGAGACATGGGCTGCATACGCCAACATCATCCTCTTTGTGCTATACCGACCTCTATACTATACCGCAGTCTCGTAAGTCACCTTCCCACCACATATAAACCTCCTACTAACACCTCTCCCAGCGATTATTCCGCGAAGGTCTTTGGCTTCGCTACCTTCGGCAAAGTCTACGGCCTTATCATTTGCCTTGCCGGTGTCCTTAACTTCTCCCAATCTGCCCTCGACGCCGCTACGCACAAGACCTTCAAGAACGACCCTGTACCTATCAACGTTATATTGCTTAGTTTGGCGCTGCTTGTCGGTCTCGCACTTGTGGCGTTTGTGTGGCGCAAGAGTCATAAGATTCAACGGGAGAACATTGAAGAGGAGGCTGAGGAGGCAAGGGAGACACTCATGCCAAATGCTAGTGAGATCAATGGATACGGGTCGATGAATGGAAGTGGGACGGCGAGTCCCGGGGAGGAGGATAGAGGCAGGAGGATGTGAATGTGAGATGTGTCTTTCCTGGCATCTAACTTGCTATTTGCGTTTTCTTGTCTCAGTGTGTATGGCATGGCAAGGCGCTGGATGGATTTCTGCTGTGCGATTTTCAAGAACAGGGTCACGCATGACGAAATGAGTCGCACGAGTTTTACCGAGAATGCCAAATTTGCTATGATGATAGCCCTTCGCTGTGAGTACCTGCGATAGTAACGATGTACTAAAGCATAGGCCAAGGACCGTTTCCATACAAGATCAGGCCTCCAGCGGACGCAAGGGCACATTCTGTATCGTGGTGGACAGCAACGCTGACTGATTCGAGGTAGAGACTATCCGACGACCTTTTCCGCCGCGACGAACTCGAGTGCATGTATCACCCTTCAATTGTAGCCTAAAATAGAATTTTGAACCACTGGTTGCGTGGATTCCGGTCATATTTCAGATTTCTTAAGCGCTGGGGGGCTGACCGCTGTGGTGTTGTTGAGCGCCACCTGCAGATAAGTGGTCGCAGCAACTCATGATCGGCGTAGCAGCTGCCCTGCGCCATCATCTCACCTTTAGGACACCTAAACAACGTCGCGATTCACCTTCCCCCCACTCTCCCCTTCCCTACACGCTACGCATGCGACTACGGCGTTTTCGCCTGCTGAATCGACCTTGCTAGTCCCCCTCATCGTGACATCGACTTTCGACCTGTGCTACACCACATCCTTCCAGCCTCAGCCTTGGCCGCCTAAACTGAGAATGTGGTGTCATTTTGACGCCATATAATCACATTTTGGCGTGCGTATCATCCATCTATCGACGGAACAGCGTAGATCGTGCATACTGTAGCTGATTGCTAGAGCTTCAGAGCGGCCAAAATGGAGCCTAATCAGGCTAAAGTCAATCAGTTGTTGAAATGGCTCGATGATGGTGGTGCTGAAATACACACAAGACCTGGGTCGGAAAGACTTCCTGGACCCTTCAAGTGGATTCCGGAAACATCTCAGTTTGAGAGCTGGCTTAGCGATGGACCACCCACTCTGCTCCTTGTGGGACGACCCGGTTCTGGAAAAACTATAGCCGCGTCTCTCGTCGTGGATACGCTCCTGCACCAGGACAACCTTGAACGTAGGGTTGGCGTTGCGTTTCTTCACGTGGGCACCGGTGAAAGGAGACGTAACGGGATGCAACTGTCACGAAGCTTACTATATCAGCTTGGACAACAACTTGCCTCATCGTATATGCGTAGCCGCAGCCCACCGCGCATGGAAGATGTCTTGGATCCCCTGCGTGAGAGAAACCCATACCCGTCCATGGTAGATATGGTGTCCCAAATACTTCCTGAAGTGATTAGCAAGTTTGATCGGGTCTACGTCGTGGTGGACGAATTGGACCAGATGACCGAATATCGCGGCTCACTGCGCTCGAGCCTTGTCAAGCTGAGAAGGAATAATCTGAGATTATTCCTTACTACCCGTCACAGTCCAGGCACGAAAGGCAGGCTTCACAAGGCTCCGCAGATATCGATTGCCGGCGCCAACACTGGAGAAGACTTGGACACTTACGTCACGCAAAGGCTGGCTGATTTGCCTAGATTTGTTCGCAATAGACCGATACTACAAACTTTGGTGAAAGAAAGAGTTATTGAAGACGCTAACGGATTGTGAGTGACCACTTTTGAGCTACAAGCTTGTCTAACAAGCTTCCAGGATACTCGCTGCAAAACTTCTCATGGACGGACTTATGAATACGAGAGGCGCCAGAATAAAACTTAGACTGACATCTACCGGAGACCTCCTCGGGGAGCTGTATGATAGGTTCATTGCGAGGATTCAAGAGCTCGACGATGCCGAACAGGACTTTGCCAAAGAAACTTTGGCGTGGCTTCTCCTCGTGAAGAGACCTATGCGAGAAGCTGAGATGCGACACATCCTTCAAAGAGATCAAAACACCTCCCTGTCGGATGCAGATGATGCTCCGGACTACGAACAAGTTTTGGAGCTGTGCGAGGATTTCAATATTCTAGTTGACGTCAGGGGCGGCAATTGCCTTGACGTGCACCCTCCGGCTTCGGATTATCTCCTGCGAACCCTGAATTCCTGGTGTCCGGATGCCAATATGAGGGTTGCTAAACGGTGTCTGGTATATCTTATCTTGGAAGACTTCAAGAATGGCCCTTGTAAGACGGATGTCGAGTTTGAGTCAAGGTTGGAACACCATGCTTTGTATGAGTATACGGCACAGCACTGGGCGGAGCATCTCCATGGTTTGCAAAATTTGCCGATGGATCTCGTCCGCCTGTTTCTGTTGGATGAAGAAAAAATCGCCTCAGCAACCCAGGTCATATCAGTACTACACCAGAAGCCACTGGGACCAGGCTATAGTCAGAAATTTGATCCCCCTGGAAGCGGCTTTCATGTCGCAGCGCGACTGGGATTGACATCTGTTTTAGCTTCTCTGCTTGGAGAAGAGCAACAGTGGCTAGCTATGGTGGATACAAAAGGGCGAACCCCACTATGGTGCGCGATCGAGAACGACCAACAGGAGACTATGGAATTCCTAAGTCGTATCGATCGAACAACGTTTACGCTGCTACTGGATAAGGCGCAAACATCATTGGCTAATACCTTGCTCCGGGTTGCTGCAACAAGAATCAAAGATCTGCATTCAAATACTGCTTTACACATCGGTGTCATGCGCCAAGATTTGGAGATCATGCGACTCTCGCTCAATTTTGGCGTTGATGTCGATGCGAAAGGTGTGAATGGCTACTCGGCCATTGGGTTGGCCATTAAACAAGCCCGCAAATCTGGACAAGTCGATGCCATACATCTGTTACTTGAACACTCTGCAAGTACGGCACAACTTCGCGTCTCGGATTGGGAAGAGGCATTTGAGGAAGCTTATCCAGTCTCTGGGTTATTCAGTCAAAATATAATTGAGCTCTCAGAATATGAAACAGGAGGAACGAAAATTGGGTTTTTCTCATCGCACAACTTCGACTTGGTCGATCATCCAGTACCGCCCGCTGCGAGAAGACTGCTGTAAGTGTCGGCCCAAACCTTGTCTAGGCTCACTCCGCAACCTACTGACTTCGAGCAACAGAATATATTGTGACTCTGGAAATTTGCCTAAACCGTATCTGAATAGCACCTCGTCGTTTGAGGAGACAAGGATTGCAGATAACTACGCAGTTACAATAATCCAGGTGTCCCCTGACGTACCAAATCGAGCTTATCAAGGGCCGTATTACCGATTTGAAGTCGGGACGCCGTCGTCAATGTACATAAAACACGATGGGTCTTTCGGGTTCGGATTGGAGAGATTGATGATCAGTTGGAATGTGGGAGTACGTCCAGATTTCTCTGGCAACGATCGATGGATCAGCATGGACCACGGTAGTACGCTCTCTGACGGTTCGATACCAAGCAGTGGACTAGCGTTTGTCGAGATCTTGGTGAATGAACTCAGAACACATTGGACCGGAATTTGTCGTAACGTCGATCAATATCTAATGGATTGTGTAAGTCAGACTACTCCATGTTACCTAACCACAAGATCAAAGAACGCTGACCAATCTGATCTCGTGTAGCGTTTGAATATTCTCAAACAAAATGGAGGACATCGTTATCTCATCCGCCGTCTTTTGAATGATGCAACTACATGGATCAATTTTCGTCACCGACTTCTCACCCAGGTGGAGGCCATTCGAAAGTTCTGCAATGAATATGAGAATCAAGGTTATGAAGATCAGGCTTCCAAAGTAGTCGTGTACACTATCAGCGATTTTGAAGATGTTATCAAATCACGATTTGACGAGTTTGATGCGGTATCATCTGCGCTTATTCAGTTGGTAAGTATTATGCTAATGCAGCACCCACGCCTGCCTATGACCCAACCCACGTCTATCTCTTCAGATTGACAATATCAAAGTCGCTAAGAAGCATTTAGGAATTCAATTTGGTATCTATCAGAGAAGCGCAAAGGTCTACTTCGCTGAATATAAGCCTGAAGCGACTTAGCTGGATTACGGTAAGTGCAGCACCGTCTCGAGTTGCAGACACGACTAACTTTATAGTTCATCTTCCTACCACTCACATTCGTTGCGGTACGTGATACGCGTGATCAACAATTACCGACTGAGTTTCGTTGCTGATCCCAATCAGGGCTTGTTTGGCATGAATGTCAACATTCTGGCAGACAATCCACCATGGTGGTGGTACCTAGTATTCATGTTCCTTACGCTAAGTCTAACAATGCTCGTATGGCTAACATGCCGAAAATTCCCTGACGTAAGTGGCTGCGACGTCTCATTGAGCTCGCCGCATTATGCTAACGGGTTTCGCCAGTTGGAGGACAAAGTGAACGAGAAGTTCCCCTGGCTCAAGCCAGATCGTGCTCGTCAGAAATTTGGACCTGTAGAGTAGTATTCGTTGTCGTAAGAGAAGAAGGACAAGTGATGAGATAGTGGTGATCGGTCTGCCATTAAATTGGGGAAAGGCTACCTAATTCAAGTTCACATAATCGACTATCTAATGGCCTGATCATACTCTGCAAGAAACCGAGTGTAAGATTCAACTTTTCTTTGGCATAAGTTTGGCCTTCATCCGTCGCAACGTATTCTTCGCTTCTGTCAGAACCAAGCTTCCAAGAGCTCCTGCATGACCTCCGACTTCTGTAGATTCCCGAGCAATGTCGAGATATTCATCGCGACTCTGATCATGCTCGCCAACGTTGGCCACGATGCCGGCATACTTAATGAGTATGGCATTGAGCACCAAGCGACACATGCGTCCGTTTCCGTCTCGAAAGGGGTGGATGTTGACGAAGCGGTCGCAGTACTCGGCGGCGAGAGCAAAAGGGTCAAGTCGCCCGAGCTTGACTGCTGCATCAAGATCTTTCTCCAGCTTCCGAACCATTGACCGCATAGCAGCAGGTATGGTATTGGCCTTTGGTAGTGCCATAGCACCCACGAAGACATCTTCGGTGCGGTAAGATCCGCCATGCTCTTTGTTGCTGAGAAACCCCGCGCTTCCAGACCCGATGCCGTTGACGAGGATTTGATGGGTTTCTTTGATGAGTTCCTCACTTATCATCATGTCGTTGGTGACGAAGGAGGTTACGATGTGGTAGAAAGCTGCTGCATGTTGGACAACTTCGCGCCTGCTCCTGACAATATGGTTTGGAGCAAACTCCATGTCTTTCAAAACTAGTTTTTCCAACTTGGCTTGATACTCCGGAGTCCTTTAATGCACATGTTAGCCGGCAATCAAAATGAATTCTCGGTCGATGGTGACATACCTCTCACTGTACTCCAGCCCAGTCACTCCCTCAAAGACCATGCGGCAATACTCCATAGTCTCGTCGAGACCAAGACCCTTCCGGGATTTCTCGTTCGAGCCATGAACGACTTTCGCCATCTCTTCCATCATGATGCTCGCGAGTTTGTCTTTGTTCTCTTCTAGCGTGACAACATAATGGTGGATTTCATCCATCATGTTCGAAACCAGCTGGAAGTCATCGGTCTTGTCCACTGGCAAATCCTCAACGCTACTATCGCGTGCCCAATTGTCACCGTGCTGACGATACAGGTCGCTCATCCGAAGAGTAACGCTAGGAGATCTGTCGTAAATTACATTAGCATACGCTTCAACATGTGAATTTTCCTTTGAAAAACTTACAAATTGCGATGTTCTTGATCGCCAGGAGCATCGATGCTAACATCGGACCCCGAGAAGGAGGGCGGCCAACGTTGCGACAGAGAACCTCGAAGAGAAGAGTGACCGGACGCCTCGGAACCTTGCGTCTGTGGCCTATCCCTATTTCTGCCAACAGTCGGAGAGGTGCTACTAGGTTCGATGTTGAGACCTTCGAAAAGGCCAGTCAACGATGGTCGAGGATGCCTAGATCGAGGCGACTTAGGTGATCCTGGTACGTTCTCTTGTGATGCCATGATAGTGACTGATAATAGTGGTAGTTGGTAAAGTGAAGAATTTGTTCAGAAGATGGAGTCAGACAGTTAAGAGAAGCTGTCGAAGTTGAGAAATGGTTCAAACGTGCAGAGCTCAGATACATGTCTGCTTGATTATCCCTGAACGAACAATAGTGTCTCCTGAAGCTCGTAACAGCTATTGACGCATGGCTTGTACAATAGGTTCTAGTCAAAAGGACAATAGAATCTCCCTTTCACTTGATGTTGACACTTCACAATAGCAGCCGTAACTTCAAGTGAACCCGAGTTTTCGGAATAGGATAACGCATGACTACGAATCAGAACGGTTAGGCACCAGTAAATAAGAGCGCGAAGTACTTATTCTAATCTGTAACACGCCTATAATGCCCAACTGAGATGGCCTTTATCAGCGTAATCACCGCGACTGCTCTTTCGCAAGAACATCAGTCCTTGTCACTTGGACAAACTCTACGAAGATTGACTTATCATAATTCAATTTCGTTGTATCGTGGCTTTGTCCTTCTAAGCGCTGTAGCCGTGTGATGAGGCGCTTCGATGACCATTTCATTTCGACATACTAGGACTTCGATCATGAGAATCACAATAATCCAGGGGACGTAAGTTCTCTATAAAGCCTGTTGTACATAAAACACTGTAAATTCGGCGGTAGTTATTGGCTCGTCGTCACCGTTGAGAGCTGATGTAGACATGGTACAATGCCGTAATCTCCCACACTGTGGCTGTGGCTCCTACCAAACATGTTCCAAAAACACCCTGGCTAGACTTTTCCAAAAGGCAACGTGTCTCAGTGAACCATGATGCGTTGATGTATCCAAGACATGATTGGAGGATGCATCGCTAATGAAGAAGGAACAGCCATCTCATGTTGTTATTGGTACCTTCCATACCCCCTAGCGTACTGCCTATATAGCCAGAATCATCCGGCGCATGAATCCATCACTCCTATACTCCAACAACTAAGAGAGCATTTTCGTGTCATATCATTTATTGAACACTTCTATTGCGATACGATACAGTGTAACTCGACAGCGTTGTGCCTGCGTCTTATCACCAGCACGTCCATCATATCAATATCGTTTGTTGAAACTCGCTTACATTACCAAGGTTCGAGAAATCATTGTATGGATGAACCGTACTATGCCGCTCCGTGTGACTCACAAGTATTAGAGAGTATGAAACGTTTCACTCTTTGACGAATTCTTTCTACACCAGTTTCACCGCACTATCTTCAGTAAAAGTACAACTGTCCACCCCATCACCAATCTGCTCGATATTACTATCTCTATACTACCCTACATCCAATATGGTATCTTCAATCTGCTTTCTGACGACTTCTGACACCCATGGAGCATGGCCTTATTCGTCATCTAACCCGGCGCCAAAAGTCGACGTTCTCCTACACTGCGGCGACCTAACACAAGTCGGCGGTCTTCCTAGCTTCAAACGCGCAATAGAAGACATCAAATCGGTCGATGCGGAACTGAAACTCGTCATCGCTGGGAACCACGATCTTGAGCTTGACGAGAGCTGGGTGCGTGAGAACCAGAGTTGCTAACAATCAATCCAAACTGATGAGACTGACTGACTGACTGATTGCTTGGCAGTCAGTTCAGTGTCAGTTTAGAGCTCTCGTCTTATCAGTCAGTTCAGTTTAGAGCTCTTAAA
>NW_026260164.1:0-110001 GCF_024291825.1 Alternaria postmessia | reverse complement strand
TCAGTCTCAGTTCGCGATTCTAAAAAATGTCTTGGCAGTCAATCAGGTCAGTTCACTACCTCCAGACTGACAGTTTGAACCGCAAAGATGAACTGACAACTGACTGATTGACTGATAGCAACTCTGTGCTAAGGTATACGTTAGGTCGTATCCCTACCCATATACAATCGCGGGAGAAGAGAACTCACGTGTAGGTACCGTTTCCAGTGTGTGCAATCTTCCAGCGCACGTCGTTGTCAAGAGGAGGGCGAACCTCGGCGGTGATCTTGCCGAAGTCACCACCCGAATCTAGATGGATGTAGGTGTCAGGGGACAAATATGTCGTAGGAAGATGCGACTGGCTTACAGTTCATGCACAAGTACAAACCAGAGTTTGCGCAGATGATGTGATATTCACAATCACCTTTCTCGGGCTGGGCGTAGTAGCCTCCCGCCGATACAATCTCAAAGTGGGTATTGATGGCTTTGGTGGTCCTCGGGCTAGTAATCGATCAGTCGAGGACGGCTATATTCGGCCGTGGTAAGCATACGTACTACATCTTAATGGGCGTGCCAGCAGTTGTTGCACCACCTCAGACATTCAGGCTTATTTCCGGAGCGTGTTTGGGGAGAACCTCGTACATGCCGGGGCCGGTATAGTCGGACATTTTGATCTTGTTCAGAAGGTATTGGTGAGTGAGATGTGTTGTCTGGTTGTAGTGTTCAATAGATAATGGTGAGGATAATAAGGGTTTCGAGGAACGGAGGGGGCTTTTGTAGAGTTGGAAGGTGGTAAAAGCAATTCCTCGTACTCCGTTTCTTCCCGGAAGGTGCTAGACAATCTCTTGTCCTACAGTGTGCCATTCTGATCTAGACCCCTTAAAGGCACTCGTTAAGATCGGATGCCTGAAAAGCCAAGTAAGAGTCGAGCCTATGAAAACAGTCGCCAGGCCTACTTCGATAGCCAGATGGCTGAGTTTTCGACCTCTAGGCTTCGTTGGAAAATGTTCGACAGCCTTTTCGAATATTGTTTCGGTCTGCATGTAAGTCTGTATCATTGCCGCCGAATAGCTTCCATCAGCACCCTCCTGGTCATCGTAAATGCCCCCATCGAGACCGGTCATGTCGTATGCGAGTTCTGAAGAGAACTTAGTACACCGTGAACCTGTCCAGTGTGATCGTGGCTCTCTACAGCGTGATCGTATGAAAGGCTGGCCTATTGAATACATGCATGATACCGATTACTTAGGTAACCAGAAGATGCACTAAGTACGCATATAGCGGAAGAGCGGTGTAGCGTGTGTTATACCAAGAAGTCCATCCATATGCGTGAAGTCGAGTCTCCAGCTCGAGATGTACATCGCGGTATGCACACTGACGGTCCGAAGGCGCAATGCTCTTACTGACTGGCGTAGATCTAACCACTTCTATACAGTGGGCATACGCCAGTGTGTTAAACGATATCGGACCGAGAAGCAGTATCAAGCGAATATCCTGTCGATTGTCATCATTGAGAAAGCATGTGTCCACTGAGACATAACAAAGGCTGCTCATTGTAGCCAGACCTGTGTTAGACTGAGGTTGCTTCTAGCCGACTCAATGGCAATTGTATCACTATCCGGATTTAGCATGAGACTTCTTCAAGGTCTGAGCCCTAGGTACGAGACGATGCAGTACATCGTGAAATAGTATCGACGACAGACTTCGTAAAATGGTATCACCGCTGTCATCTTTGCACTATTCGATGCCCATCAACGGCAAACCAATCTATACAGTGAGGCTACTGTGGGGTGTTTCGAAAACAGCGAGGGCGAATCGGCATTTGGTGTGATGCATGGCTTCAGCTACCCATTACTATAGTAGGCGCGCTACACCTCTGACCTGAAATTGTCTGCACTTAGATTAGCACAAACGCACGCACCTACTCGTACTTGCGAAGCTCTCTAAACGACGCCTTTTGCGTCAAGCTAAGACCCTTTCGACTGGCCTAGGATGGTCGTGTAAAGCATTGGTGATACCTTGTCAAATCGTGGTAAAGTGCTGGCGTACATCCTGAACACATACTCCTGCAGGCTTTAGTCACTGGTACTGTAAATGCAGTGCATAGAGATCTGGACATTGTTGTGCTCCGGTAACGCTGCAACATGTGCGTGATGGAGGCGGCTTGCACCTGTATACACGTCGACGGACCCTACTCCGCTAAGGCCTACCGGTCCCGTGCGGGGCGTCCCGCCCACACCCACATCGTGGATAGATGGGCTATGATTGGGTAATGCCCCTTTTCAATTCAACAATCAGGATAGAGTGCGCCCCACTTGTAGACAGACTTAAGGGTCCTAGGCAGCTGGACTGGAAGACGAGCATTTTGCAGTTAGGTCCATTGACTAGCAACTCTGTACAACACTCCAGGGTGATCAGCTCATTCTCTGACAGGCAGAGCTACCCGAACGATGTTCCGAAGACACAGAAATAGCGTTGGAGAGATGATCGGCTGCTAAGGACAGTGAACTAGGCGTCTTACGTGCATGCTTCCTCGTAAAAGTGGCACCATACAGTAAAGCATGCTAGATGTTCTTTCTTGTGCGATTCCGCATACGAAGACTGTCTGCTGCTACCCAACAAGATGGGGCGATGACAGAGCGATATCATTAGTCCGATACCAGTTGGTAGAAGGCTACAGGAGTGGTGGGTAGTAACAAGTTAGTTGAGAAGTGTAGAAGATTTGTAGGTCGAGGTTGAGGAGGAACACAACTTTGGAATGGTGGGGCGATCTCGGGATGTCCCGAACTTTCTAGATCACGGGCGCGATAGCTGCCTCACGCAACTGTCTTTCAGCACACCCATTTATTTATTCGACACTTGCGCATACATAACAATACGAATATCTTTGACGCATAGCCCATTCCTATCCTACGATCGCATCAAGCACACATCCACGCGCCGTATCGAGTCGTCAACCCCACATACTCTGACCTCTTATCCTCCACCGCCACCCACCTCCAACCCAAACTCCACGCGCGCGCGCATACCCACCCACCCACCATGGGTTCCGTAGTCCTCCCCCACCTGCGCACAGGATGGCACGTCGACCAAGCCATCCTCAGCGAGGAGGACCGCCTAGTTCTGATCCGCTTCGGCCGGGACTCGGACCCCGACTGCATGTCGCAAGACGAGGTACTCTACAAGATCGCCGACCGTGTAAAGAACTTTTGCGCCATCTACCTCTGCGATCTCGACGAAGTCCCCGATTTCAAGGCCATGTACGAGCTGTACGATCCTTGCACTGTCATGTTCTTCTTCCGTAACAAACACATGATGTGTGATTTTGGAACGGGAAATAATAACAAGCTGAACTGGGTGTTGGAGGATAAGCAGGAGTTTATTGATATCATTGAGACGGTATATCGGGGGGCGAAGAAGGGTAGAGGTCTGGTTGTGTCGCCGAAGGACTACAGTACTAGGTATAGGTACTAGAAAATTGGGCACGGGTATGGGTCTGGATATATGGCGTATTGGGGTTTGGATAGGACGAGATTGATACCAAAAAGACCAGAGCAGGCGTGATTCCTACCACGAGGCTAGAGCACCCGGATGGACTGTTGTAAACGGGGAGCTCTGATGCTTGTAAAAGTGTAGCGAAGCTGAAGGTATGGATACAATGTTACGGCAGCTCAATGAGGAGGCTTACGCAAACCCTCAGAGCATGTGTAGGACGCGGACGAGGTTCTAATCATGTGGTTGTTACGACATATATTGGAGCACTTTATTCATGTTACGATTCTACCGTCCCCGCTGCTTTGCTCTCAACGTTCTTTTCCCGGTCTGCACTCTTCATGCTGTCTTCCCACAATCCTCCTCTTACGCCCCTCCAAACGATCTCTAGCGTTTCTCTTCTCGGTAGCAATCTCGGAAACACAACGACGACCTTTTCCTCGTCCTCCACTACTACCATGAGATAAAATCTCACTTCGAATCCCTTGAACGCCTCGTGTATGAAAACGTCCTGTATGCTCGTGGTGGGTATAAAGCGCGTGGTGGGCGTCTGGAGATACGTCAAAGATGTAGTCGAGGTCTGGACACCGAGGCCGCGGAGTATGGTGAGGGATTCTTCTGTAGATTGCCTTAGCTTAGAGACCAGAAGATGGCGTCAGGGGAGCGAGGTACCTGTGTAGTTGCGGCGAAAAACCAGAAAGAGCATGATACATGCAGTAGGTATCAAGTATCGCCATTGGCAAGCTTCTGTGAGCCTGACGAGGTGCGCTTCCACACCATGTCCCATTTTCCATAGTCTTAGAGTTGGGTCGTATTGAGCTTCATTCGTGACGCAGAACTTTGACCATAGCGATAGTATGCTTATGAAGCCTAGTGAGACTCTCAACAATATCCCCGCATAGTACCCTACGAGCGCGGGTAGTGTTTTGGGAACAGGACGCGTCGAGACAGTGTACGTGATTGTTGACGACGTTGGCTGCAGCACGTGGAATGTTTGCGCCGGCGGAGAGTTCAAGCGGTCAATGATTGTCAACATGGTGTTGGAATATAAGCAAGCCTCGCTAGAGGATCGAAACTATGGACAGCGGAATGTGGGGGTGGGAGAAAGCCTGGGGAACGGGATGACGCGCTCAGCATGCTTCTTATCGATAAGATTGTCACGTTTTCTACCAAGCTGCCTCACACGAGCTTACCTCCATTCCACCTTCCTCCTTGCACCACAAACCTCTCGAGTAAAGCCCGTCACGATGGACTCTTCCAAAACAGACCGCGATCGCTCTCGCTCTCCCCGGAGATCCCCCGGTCCACGTAAACCCAAGAACTTCAGCAACCTCAAGTTCAAAGGCGACCGCGAGCGTCGCGACCCAGACAGACGACGCGACGACCGAGACCGAGACCGAGAGAGGCGACCGCGAGATTACTCGGACCGCGACCGAAGACGCGATGATGACCGAGAGCGCGATCATCGCCGTCCCCGAGATACGTCGCGCGACAGACGACGAGACTCGAGCCGTGAGCGCCGTCGGCGCTCCCGCTCGCGCGACCGCAAACCACGCGACTCGAACCGCGACAGCAAACCAAAAGAAAAGAAATCCGCTGCTGCTGCTCCTGCGGCTCCTGCTGCACCCTCTGAGCCCATGATTCTCGTCACTATCAACGACCGTCTAGGCACCAAGACACAAGTCCCCTGCCTCCCCAGCGACCCCATCAAGCTGTTGAAAGCCATGGTTGCTGCAAAGATTGGGCGACCGGTGCATGAGATTATGCTGAAGAGGCAGGGGGAGAGGCCGTTTCATGATAATCTCACGTGTGCGGATTATGCGATTAGCAACGGTGTGCAGATTGATTTGGAGTTGAATACCGGGGATTAAGGTGGGAGGGGGGACCACATATGGGTGTATTGGCATGCAAAAGGTTGGGGACGAAGTGTGTATCGGTGCATGTATAACGCAAAGCTACATGGAAAAACTGCGACAGATTATGATACCCAATAAAGTGTTTCTTACTCGATTAAGCATACGGATATTCCAGCCGCAGGGCCTGTATACCGACTAATCCCTCGTGCGTCTCACCCCTCCAGCACCTATTCATCCCCATCATCATCCTTCGCCTGAACACGATCAGGAATGCCCCTCCTCACTCTGTATTTCTCATTCACCACCTCTACACTTTCCTGTCTCTCCCTCTGCAACACGGGCATATAATTTCCCTTGGCCCTGCCCAGATCCCCTCCATCAAACACCCTCGGGCCACCCCTCGCTATCCCAATACTCTGTTGCTCAGCCGGCACCTCCGCATCCAGCGTCGACTGTCCCAAATTTGCAATCTTATCGAGCAAAAGCCCCGAAAGCGTCTCATCGATTTTGTTCCCCCGCCACACCTCCCAGACATCGTCAATGACACCGCCGCGACCCCATTTTCCGCGACCAATGGTAGCAGGGCCCCCTCCTTTGGCTGTTCCTCTGGCTTTTGGCTCACTGCCTCCTTCGTCGCCAATGTAGATCCATTCGAGTCGGTCTTGGTAGCCGTGTTCTCGCTCTTCGGTGCTGCGGACTTCGTGTGCGTGCGGGAAGATGCAGTCCCAGAGAACGAGTGGGGCGTCCGATGCCATTTCGTATTTTGGTCGTTGAGGGTTGGCGGTGATGTCGAGGAGTTGGGGGACTAGGGACGGTGACTCGAGACCTTGGCCTACCAGGAAGAGAATAGCGACTAAGGAGCGGACTTGGTGCCAGAGGAAGGCGGAGCCGTGAAGAGTGAATGAGTATAGTTTTGGTTGCTCTCCGTTGGTGTAGGGCGCAGAGAGAGCGGGGTGGGAGAGGAAGCCTGGCACGGACAGTGAGGACACTTCTTCAATGTCGGCGTGGAAGATGCGTCTTTGGAAGTTTGTGAGTTGTTTGCTTGCGTCGATTTTGCAGAAATTGCGGAAATCGTGGAGGCCGACTAGCGACTTGCAGGCTTTTCGCATGGCTTCGATGTCGAGCCAGCCTTCGCGCATTGTCTCTTGGTTTTCGGTAGCGACGGGTTTGGAGTTGTTGTAGTTGGTGTTGGTCTTGTATTGTCCAGAGGATCCAGGTACAGGTGCGAAGCAAGGGTTGGTGAAGAAGTACTTGTACCGCCGTTCTTTGCAAGAGAAGCGAGCGCTGAAGTCTTCTGGCGGGTTTGGGCACCACGCATAAACACGAATGTCTGGGGGTAGCACACGGTTCAAAAGCTGGATATATGGGAGTTCGTCGGTAAGATCGTTGAACGGCTTTTGTGGGGTGTCTTGGACGTCGTCTGATAATGACGCTGATTCTTCGTTATCGGCTTCGTTTTCTCCTTCGGCATTCCGTACAGGCTCAGAAACTTTTGGCAATGGCTTGTTGCTCCTGACCCTCACTCCAATGACCTGCCCGAAAGCGCTCACGCCCCGATCCGTCCGTCCGCATTTGGAGTATTCGCAGCCGTCCCAGTTTACATCAGCACCTTCCCTATCCCATTTTGCAAAAGTTTTCCTATCAATTCTCTCATATCTTCTTTCGTCGCCGCCCGTGGGTATCGGATTGATCAAACGTGTCTTGACCAGCGCTTTCCAGACCTCCTCCTCAATTGTAGGTAATGGTGTGGTGTTGTTTTTATGATGCTCGAAGCCGTTGTACTTCTGTCCCAGATAGGCAAATTTCAGTGCGATTAACCGTGTGCTGTATTTCGAAGCATCAAAGGCTTTCGGCGGTGCCTTGCGGGCTGTGCGCAACTCCCATGGCTTGAGCGGTTCTGTAGGCGCGGGCGTCAATTCGCTTGTCGGGGATGAGTTCAATTCAGCAACTCTTTGTGCGTCCCCTCCTATCTGCTTCTCCAACTCCTGTATCCTGGCAATCAACTGCTGGTGTGACCATTCTTCATACCCCGCCATGTTCCCTATTCTCCCATGCGCTTCCCGAAATTGCACGCGTCGTGGAACTCTCGAAAGCTTGTGGAAGCTGCGGCGCGAACAGAACAGTCGATGCAGTGACCGCTGGAATTCTGGAAAGGCGTGGGGTAGCGGCCCGCGCATTGTTCGACTACATTGTGGATGACTCTCAGCATTATTTTTGGTATGCGGCCTGACGTTCAGGGTCCAGCGCGTCTAGCCGAGGCAGGAAAGGTTGGGTAGATCGTTGCATCGCACATCCATCAGTCAATTGCGTCTGCGATCTTACTTGATCTTGCAGTCTTCATCTTACCATGGGTAGAACACTGACCCGAATGACTGACGTTGTGCTTGCCTGCACTGCTCCGCCGGGTGCCTTCTTTTACAGCCCATAATACTCACGTCTTGATTTCGTCACTAGATTCTTCAACTCTCTGCTGCACGATACAACCTCATACTGACAAAGGAAACAACGCTATGAGCTACAATCACCTGTATTAATCGCACGGTGAGTATGATCACATCCGAGGGTCTAAACGTCCGCATCATAATTCTACGAGAACAGTACTCGTTGTATCATGTTTTTCTTACAAGATCCCAATAGCAATATCTCCCCTAATTCTCGCATAGACCTTAATGTCGGCTTCCAGATCCAACTTGATATGCACCTTTAGGCTGCCTTTTACATCTGATCCATTATCAAGACCGAAGCCCTCGTTCGCTTCTTCATCCTCTTCATCATTGCTGTTGCCTCCCTTTTTCGACTTCTTCTTGTTCTTTGGGGATACTGTGGAGGTGGCGGTATTGCCTAGTTTACCGATTGTGTCGCCGGGTCCTCCCTCACGGCCGCCGGTTGCGTTGGAGGCGGTGTCGCTCAAGCTGGTCGTGAATTAGAATGTGGCAAGAGGTTTTGAAAGCGTCAAACACCCACTTTTTTGTTAGGTTGTCCGCCATTTTGAACTCTGATTCTGGAGCGATCTCGCTGTCCGGGGTTTGGGGAGGTGTGAGTTGAGGTTGTGGTGGGGGTAAAGTTAATTGCGGTATTGTCGCTTTCCTGCGATGCGGGAGTTGTGCTGACCACGCCAGCTCTCACGTCTTCGCTATCAAGGGGTTTGAATGGGAAAGTTGCAAGCACTGAGCGAGCATACGTTGATTGATAAACTTCCCGACGCAAAGTACTAGACGGACACGTCCGAAGTGCCCGCATCCACCAGCCGAAGCTGCATCATCGATCTACGGGTCGGCGAGGTGATCCCCACGAGTATGAGTGTTGGATTGGCCATGAGCTTGCATGCGATTCAAGTTTACCCATGGCTCTAATGCAGGAGATGCGTGAAGTTGTCAGCTAATGCTGTAGCTTCGACTACAATTTCTCAAAAGGGTCATCGCGTCTCGCCCAAAGCAGCGTCGCAACTCATGAATTTCCACAGATCAGCCGTATGGGGTTTGTTGTTCGTCATTGGCCCCGGCATTCACTATCGATCATGTCGATCATCTTGGAGCTAAGTGGAGCGGGAACCGGAAGCCATCCGCCCACTAGCTTTCTGATTGGCTTCTGCACTCCATATATGCAGCCACATTAGAATCGTATTTTGATTTTCGTCATGGGCTTCTACGCGAGATGATCTAGGTGCGTATGGTAGCTTTTCTTTTTCTGGCGTCGTGATGTGGGGTTTGCGATAGATACCTAAGTAGTGAGGCCTGATCAGCTAGCACACGCTATACCTTGGTAACTATACAACAAGTCACAACCCCCATGATCGTTTCGGGTTACTATTACCACTATCTGTAAACCTTGAAAGATGGTCTTCGGCCTGCTGGCTCTTGTGGGAACAGTTCCCTTGACCGCGACATCCGTTCTCGCCCTACAGAGTCAAACCGAGAACGCGAAGAACGATGCCGCTGCCGACGGAGATGACGACTGGAAGGGCGAGAGGTGCCACATGCGATGCCGAGCGACTGCGAGGACGCCAGAAGACCGCAAAGAGTTGTTCAAGAATAGTCGAATCGTACTTTGTGGAGGGCGACTGTACGTTGAGCTATCGACATACGAAGGACCGGCACATCACCCGTTCACCGGATACTATCTGCCTTTCCCAAAGAAGGATTACGAAGGCATTGTATCTACCATCTCAAACGATCCGCCACAGCTCAATTGGGTATATCTAGACACCGACTCGGACATCTTCCAGCTTAGCCATGGACTTCGTGTTGACGCAGAAGAGGGCCAAGCTGGCCCTTGGGATGCCAGGTTTTGCTCGAACGGGGAGAAGCGGTATACTTTCGAGGGTTGGGAGGGGTTTATTGCGGTTGAGACTGAGGGCGAGCCGGGGCTGTGGAGGCTTTGTTTCGACAAGTATAACGATGGCCTGAAGGGCAAGATTCAAGAAGGCCAAAGAACTGTCGAGCTGGAATTGGTACGTGAAGAGATAGAGGGCTGATCGTTGATAGCGCTTCTTGATGGTTTGCGCGAGTCTTGAACTGGGCTGCAAGCAGTCGTCAGATCCTGATTTTGGCGTCCACACTCTGCGTTTCGGCGCGTTCGCAACAAAGGTCTTGGAGACAAGACCAAACAAGCCCGAGCACGCGGGCCATGCTCACAAGCTGGCCGCGCTCTTGTTCCCGATCTTCATACAGACCAGGCATTTGCCAGTCATTGGTCAGAAAAAGTGTCCGAAAACAAGTTCATGGAAACGCATCTTGTACATAGCTGCATTTGCTAGACAGGTCTAAGCGTTGTTGAATGCGAAGGATCGAATTGAAGAAGCACGATGTGGCTGACGCGTGTCTCCGATTCGCGATCGCCCGAGATGACGTAGGCTAGCGCGACAACAAGCATCACAACTTCAGCCTTCCCACGTCTTTATCTCCACTCCGCATCTCCTCACTTGGCAACGTCCAGAACTCCATCTCGCATCTACTATCGCTAAGAAAAAAGAGGCCATCTCCATCTTTTTTGCTATTCTTCTTTTGTCAGCATGTGCGACTTCGTGCCTCTTCCGATCGTGTGCTTCCAGTGCGGAACGTATGTAACTCGCCGGCCCAAAGCTTACGCGTTATGCTAACTATGGACACGCGAAAAGTGACCAGAACCCATGTCATTGTAAGGTCATTGGACCTACTATCGGCTTCGTAGTCACAGTGGGCATGGCTGTAGGTATTACCTCCATCGCGCGCGATCAATTACTCATGTTTCTTAGATCTTTTGTTGGCCTGCGTCACTCCTCTGCTGCTGCTGCGCAACTGATACGGGAAAGAGGTGAGTTCTTCGTACACATCTGTAGATTCAGCACTGACCACAGCAGCGTATTGGCCCTGCCCGTGGACACGGGCAACTCAATCAGTAATGCGATACCTATATGACGAGCCTCAAGCGATACAACAAAGCATATGCGACTTTCCTAAACTACAAATTCTTCTCCAACACCTACTTTGCACATAATATTACCTTTGGCTGAGCAAGAGTTGGAAGACTGGTGAGGCGCTGGGGACTTGAACATGATACCCACCAGCAACTGGAGACCTAACCAAACTAATATATACGTACACGATTTCAACTTTCTTTTGGTGACATATATGGTGAGGCATGATACACCTCTCGTGGTTTGCTCGGCTAGGCACACCGCACCACGTCAACACGTGAGGACGCGTTGCTCTCACTTACTCACCTTCACTTTGAGACCAAACGTTGACAAGCAAAAAACTTTTTGAGTTTTCCAAATTAGGTCTCGCGATAGCACACTGTGGAATTGTGACGTTCTTTGTCGCCCACAACACACGATTACCTTGCTGATGTCCAGCGCTGCACTTTCAACTTATTTCAACAGTCACAGAACCAAGAGCGCATGCGAAGATCGGATCGATAATGGAAAGGTAGCGGAAAGAAGCGCCTGTTTCCACTGGCAGCAATACCTTGTTTTGGACGCGTGAAAGAGCAAGAGGTCCCAGGTCGACAAAACACCGCTTGCACGTTTGTTGCTTTGAGATCAGTTTGTTTACATAACAGCTGCGCGTATCTACTCCTCCACCACAGCATGAACTTGGAATACGATTCAGAGGAATCTTTTGCCGTCTTTAACAACCCGAACCTACCCTCTACTTTAGCTTATAGCACGGAGTTCTTCGGTGAGCTGGTCGATTACGAAGTTTTCTCCGGAAAGATTGGTCACGAGATGTTGGACACTAAAGACGTGGTAGTCTGGTCTTTGGAGGAGCTAGGTTACACAAACGACGCGCCGATTGTTTACGCCGATGGCCGAATCAACAACCAGGCGCACCCGCCGGACTACTACGCATACAGCAGCCCGCTCGCAGACAGTTGGCAGGAAGGCTTACGGGAAATTGAAGACTTCGATTGGTCCAATGGTAAAGAGGGTCTGCAGAATCCTGGTAAATCGGATAGCGAAGTTCATGATGAGGAAGAATTTGACAGTGTTGCTGGCACATTGTGCCCAATCGGTCAAGACAAAGACTGTGATCTCTTCAACGGCGACTCTGCGCACGCACGTGAAAGAACACACCTACCGAACGACCGACCGGAAGATCGAGCTTTCGACTCAGAGGACCTGCCATTAGTGAACGATATCGCGCCTGTCACCGAAGTCACCGAGACTGTTGTATCGCTTCCTTCTACCGAGCATGTTGGATTAAATTCGCGTATCGACGATGGACAACATGTTGTGGCCCAAGGTTACATGGACATTGACGTCGTATCGATCGCCACTGCCGCTAGATGTGGTGATATCAGTTCTAGGATTGAAGGCGGGATTACTGCAGAACAAGGGACAGTTATGATGCCTGAGCCGGCGGCCTGCCAAGAAAAGCATTTTGCAGGTGGCATCGCGGCCGAGGCGAAACCTTGTGCCAGCCCAAACCACAACAACGGAGTCAAGGCCTCGACCGTTCTTTATTCGCCAGCTTCTTCATACCACGGTATCCACACTGCACACGGATCAGACTTGGAGATTCCCGCACAAATCGTCAAGGCGTCTGACGTACCGAAGAGAGACACACCCATCAGCGATGCGCCGGAAATTAGACCTGAACATACGACTGTCAGTCAAGCCAGTTCCTCGGCGCTGAGTGAGGGCGATTCAACTGGTTCACCAGAATCTCCTAAGGTACTATCGCGGAGGGAAGAGAACGTTGATGGGCCTAGGCAAACGCAGCTACGAGATGCAGCTGACAACATATCTCCCGTTGGTCTTGCCGAGCTTTTACCATCGGAATACCGTGATCGAAATATTCACTCCGTCAAGCCATCTCCGGAGATCATCAGCGACGAGGTGTCTATGCGACATAGTTCACAGCTAGCGGCCCCGTTACCAGCCCAGCAATCCAAGGAAAACGCATCTTTGCCGCCACTACTCTTCGCGTCTCAACATGATGCACTAGGTGATGAAGGGTTAGGGCCAATAACTGCTGAAGCATCTACAAGCAAACAGAATACATCTGCGACACAGCTAGCTCAGAGGCCGTCGAATCTTCTGTCTCCATCCAAGGTCGAACCGCCTGACGCGAGAGCCGAAGACCAGGTTATTATATCCGACCTAGAAAGAAGCAAAACTGCCGATTGGATACCTGAGAACGGTCTCGTAGAAGGCAGTTCGTCTATTGGAGATCAAGACAGGGCCAAGGATATATATTCTCCACTGCCATCCACATTACCTCTAGGCTCTCCAACGCCGACTCCAGCACCAGAAGGTCGAACCATTCGCAAACGCTCTAAATCGTCAAACACGACCAAGAACGCATCAGAGACAGACTCAGACGCCCCACCGAGGAAAAAGGCGAGGAGAGGTACGCCTGCGGAGCCACGTCCTAGCGCCGTCAAGGAGCGGAGTAAGGCGTTCGAAGAGCTGGAATTCAAACCCGCGCCATCGTTCGCGAAGATCAGACGTGGTGCGGTCAATGCAGAGAAGAAGATCACTTCTATGGACGAGGCGGATGAAGAATCGCAGAGCATGATTTTGAGTAGTGATACGGAGATGCGATGTTCTGATCACGAAGGCAACGATGCCGATATGGAAGGGCACTACAGCGACGTTGAGGTTCCAGTGACACCCAGCAAGTACGTTCCTCCAGTTGAAGAAGTCCCCAGCATATCAAAATCCAGACAAAATGTCTCCCACCGTGAGCTTCAAGGTCTCAGCTCAATTCAATACCGAGATCGCCCTTCGAACGCGAAGCGAGACATGATACCTATCTCACGGCAGCTTTTCAAGCTGGACACACTGGGTAAGCTCAGGCCACGTGCGAACGCTTTCGAACAATCACCAGCCGTTCATGGCAACGACCACGACTTATTCGTCTCTGTTGAAGGTAGCGGTGCTACTGTTAGTACCCTGAAGATGGACAAACCTCCCATGGCAGAACCTAAAGCTACTCCAGAGCTGATGGAGAAGCAAGAGAACTCCAAAGCATTAGCAATGGTTATCATGGAGCGTCCCGATGCTCGTCCTGCAAGGAGACAAAAGAATGAACCTATGGAAGAGGAAGAGGAAGAGGAAGGTTTATTCCCAGCATCCGAGATAGACACAGCAAAGCCTGCTCCATTACCAGAACTTACCGCGCCTCCAAGAGGACTCTTCACGAACGCTCGCAGAGCAACAAGAACACGGAACGTTAACCAGAACGGGGACATCACGCCGGCGGCCGAAAATAATCCTGTTAAAGATAATAGTGGTTCACGCGATGATGATTCATCGTCTGGAATTAGCGAGCCTGGAGACGTTGAAGACCTTTCAGAAGAGCAAGATATCCACTTCGAGGACGCACAAGAGACCATTGAGACGCCTTACAAAGATGATGAAGCTGATGAAGACTACTCCGATACTTCCGTCCCAGTTAGTAAGAAGCCCAAGCTTGAGAGAAAGTCCTCAATGCTGGGCAATCAATCGCTCAGTCGAACGAACTCTCGCAAGGATACACCAGCATCTAGTGTTGCTTCCCCTAAAGCCGCACCAGCCACGAACAAATACGGTTTCAAGCCATCTCCAAAAGGCTCACGAACACCACGAACACGGGCAGGGTGTAAGGCAGCTGTCAGTTCTGCAGCGCCCACTCCTCTGGTGTCAAAACCAGTACCCGCCCCGAAGGCCAGGGTACCCCCGAAGCGTAAAGCGAAGACCACTTGTAGTAAAACAAAGGCGGATATGAAAGAGCATGAAGAAGCGTTACCCTTCGTATCCGATATCACAGCGAAAGGCAAGGCCAAAAGGTCTACCTCAGTAGCTACGGCTACTTCCGGACCATCAAACCAGCCTTCTGTACGTAAAACGCGTCATGCGTCCGCGATGGAAAATCAGAGCAAAACCGCGCGAAGAGAAGAGAGCAAAGTGGTGGAAGATAAAACTAAGGCTGCAGGCAAGGCAAGGCAAGGCAGAAAGGTTTGAGAGATGAAAATTGGTATCGGTAGACTGAGCATTGGACATTCGAGAAGACGGTTAGTCTTTGGCTAGCTAAGACAACGAAGCGTCTTGGCTACCTACGATTGTTGCACAAACAAGTCCGCCCAAACTCCGAAAACTCCGGCCCATATGATAATCAAGTGCACGTCCGATGAAGTAAGGAACAATCTAATCAGAATCTGAACGGGAATCTGCCCATCCCCAGGTCGAAATCGACATGTTTTGAAACTGTTTTCACTTGAGAATCTTTTGTTGAACTCTACTCTTGGTCGTGGCATTATGGCAGCAGCCTCCGAATATCTACCGAGCTAATGTACTATATAAGACGTCTTCATTCCTTCACTGTCAATTCAAGTCGCAGTATCAAGTCTACCGATCATACTTCTTACATTCAAACTCAACGTCTCTTATTTCTGAAGTTCAGTGATTTTGCACATGTCCAGCAACATGCCCTTCCCAGCTTTTGACCCAGCTCAATACAGCTCTCCCGAGTTTACGCGTTACGCTTCTGTCCACGCGAATCCTAAGGGCCCCGGCGATGCACGCCCAACTGCGGAGCAAATTATCAAAGATGAGGGTCTGAATGGCAAGCTTGTTGGAAAGACCATTTTGATTACTGGCTGCAGCTCTGGTATAGGGATTGAGACCGTCCGCGCCCTCAAGTTGACTGGCGCGCGCATTTTTGCTACAGTCCGTGATCTCGAAAAGGGCAAAAAAGCCCTTGGCGACATCCTTGAGCCTGGCAAGGTCGAGCTCTCCCACCTTGACCTCAACTCCCTCGCATCTGTTCGCAAATTCGCCGCCGAATTTCTGGCTGCCAGTAACAACCAACTCAACATCCTTATCAACAACGCCGGCATCATGTCCTGTCCTGAAGGCACCACTGAAGATGGGTTTGAACTGCAGGTGGGCACCTGCCACCTCGCGCACTTTTTGCTCTTCCAGCTCGTCAAACCTGCGCTTCTTGCCTCCGCCAAGCCCGATTTCCACTCACGCGTAGTCAGCGTAGCATCAATGGCACATCGCTATTTCCCCCCCAAGCTCGACAACTTCCAGCTCCGTCACGGCGAATACCACTCGGAGCATGCCTATGCCCATGCTAAGACCGCAAACATCTGGTTTGCAAACTACATTGAGCGACATTACGGGGCAAAGGGTCTCCACGGCCTATCGCTTCATCCGGGCGTCATCTTCACAGCGCTGGCCAAATTCATTCCAGAGGAGCAGTTTGCTGGTTATGCCAAGGATCCTGTGTTGGCCGCCACGCGAAAGACTCCAGAGCAGGGTGCTGCTACGACGGTGTGGGCAGCTGTGGCGCACGTGTGGGAGGGGAGGGGAGGCTTGTATCTGGACGACTGTCAGGTAAGTAAGCCGGTCGAAGAGGGGTGGGGACCTATGGAATCCGGGTACGTAGAGTGGACATATAACCCTGAGGGCGAGGAGAGACTATGGGTTATGAGCAATGAGCTTGTTGGGTTTAAGGAGGCGGGAGATAGGTAAGGCTATTGGTATAGGTAGCATCAATACTAGTGGTTAGAGGACGTTCAGTGTCTGATCACCTTGAACTGAGAAGCTACATATCGCACTTAGAGTGGTTAATGGGTTAGGTTTAGGTTAGGGGTGGTCAAAGCGTGGGTTGAGGTTGGGTATGGCATACCCATTTACCAGTCTAATTGCACTCGCAGCATGAATGGTACTAGAAGAGGGTAAGATAGCCACACAGTGATTTTGTAGCCACTAAGAAAGTAATGCGAAGATTCTCCAAACGATATGCTCATCGAGAAGGCAGGTCGCACGTAAACCCGAGTAGCGTCCATGCAATGTTTTTCATCACGGGGTTCTTATCAGATCTACTTCAATGCCGATAACGTACGACACAATGCGCTTGCGCCTTGCAAGCGCATGGCATGACACGAATAATAGAGATTGGGCGAGGTCAAGCCGAGATAGCACCGCGTGGATAATGATACTGGACTGACAGTTGCTGTTCATTCAGGGACGCCTTTATCGTACGTGCTCAACAGCCATTTACACACGAATATACTCACCTAACAGCGTAACCCTTCCTTCGTCGTCCTCCTTAGGTTTCAATTGATAGATTCTGGAATATCTTGCTAGCGATCATTACTAGAATTACCGACTTTGCATTGCCGGTGAATGTGGCGCCATAGGACAACGTACGACAACAACGATCGAAGATGCGCTGAACAAATACTTCTGTTCCCCTACTGCAGCACTATCGAGGTAGCCGACGACAAGGGCGTACCTGCTTCCATTGACCTGTTTCGTCTCGCAGTGATATGTCCGACTGAAACCGTATCGCTGGTTGTGGATCGCTTTCTCTGAACACGCGCTGCAGCAGAAAGCATGACAAACAGTTCTTGGAACAGTTTGTGACGCATCTGTTCGCCCTCCTCGTCATCACTGAAAAGCTCGAGCTCAATTGATTGTGCCTATGATTTACCTTGAAGGTATTCACGGCACTTTCCGATATGGGTCAAAGCAAGGACGTATGCCGTGCATCTTTAGGGTGCAGTACCACTGCATGGGTGTAGAGAGCCTTACTGTTACGACATACTAACGCTGTAGAGCCCAGCTACAAGCAGGTAAGGTACTGGAGACTCTCCAGGCTATTAGCGGCCTATACTAGCCACGATCAGATGCTATAGAAACATTTCATCCCCCAGGAGCTTGAATAGCTTATCAAGAACTTGTCTTAATTCAAGGCTATACTAAAATCTTAGTGCCCGTCTCAAAAGTCCCCACAGTAAGCTTGCAAGCAAGGCCTAACTAAGTCCCGTACGCATTTCAGCGGAGTTGTATCTCAACTCTGGTCAGGACTTTAGGCTTCGAGGTCACTCTGGAACGGGGCTTTAACCTAGGCGAACCTTGTTCTATATGCTATTTAAATGCCTAAGTCTGCTTCACGGTCTGGGTCATATCAACTGATACTGCATTATTCGCTCCCCCTCGTTCCCGACTCTTCTTCTAGTATTCACGGTTCTGGTAGTACTGATTGAGGTTGTAGTATTTAGTACCTTTAGTTCCTGTCGCTTCCTTGAGCTCTGCCAAACACGCCTCTTTCTGATACACCTCTAGATTAGGCCACCCATGTTTGTGATATATAGACTGTAGAAATTGCGGAACACCTTTTGGGATTTGTTCATGGTCGGTGTATCGCTCGGTCCAGATTTGAATGATGCGCGAACTACTATGAGGAATGAAGTTCAGCTTGATGAAGTGGTTCTTCAACATGATGAAGAATTGACGAATCGGCCAGCAGGGTCCCCATTCCACGTCTTCCGACTCATCATCGTCCTCGGAATCGCTAGGCTCATTATCCTCGTCGTCTGAATCTTCGGCGTCATCCTCTTGTCCCTCTGCAACAGCGGCGCTTCTTTCTTGTTCCGCTTTTGCTTCGCTCTCAGACTGATCCACCAGATGTGATGGCTGAGGATCGCACGCCTTCAAGATTTCCTCTGGGCAGTTCATCCAATACACCAGCCCAGTTTTGATGTCCAACAGCATTACGTGCTCGCTGATATTGAGAGCGTGCGTAAGGCCCACGCAGTATTTAGGAATCTTGCCGCCAAACTGGTCTTCTTCACCCTCTGTTGCGAGTAGCAAATCTTCTCCATCTGCCTTCCTCTCCTTCAGCTTGTCCGCCGAAGTTTTCCAGGCATAGAACCGGCAGCCGGGCAAACAATCTGGCCGCGCTGTATAAGGCTGGTCATCTGGAAATGGCAGATGACGCAGCAAATCTATGACTTTTGGATCTTTGCCCAGACAATCCATGACTTCGGGAGTCATGTCGGGCCAACCGCCGGGAGGTGGGTAAATGATGGACGCGGGTACATCCAAGAACATCTTGCCCAAGAAGTCGTAGAAGTCACGAATCGCGGCGATGCAATCATCGCGCGAGTAGATTGGCTCCATGGTGGGGGATGAGTTTCGAAGGGTGGTAAATGAGTTAGTTGCCATAAGGCAAACGATTATATTTATCCGGCCGTGCCGCCGTTCATGCAGATGCCAGGCGGACTTAAACTGTTACGGGTGAACGAAGGCCTAGTAAGAGACTACATCTTAATTTTAAAGTTAATAGCTATGAACCATTCTACTGTATCTACCTACATTCTATAAGTCGCGCTGTATCCTACTTTCTAGTCTGCGACATATCTATACGCGCCAGACCTCTACACTAATATATTTCTTAACCCTCTGCCTTAAGCTCTCTGAACTCCTCAAAACTCTCTCATCGAAATTGAAGCAGTTAGTCTGATGCTCATTTGCGCAAAGCGGATACAAATCTCTCTCGCACATATCGCAATACAAGCCTTCCACCACCGAGATGAAATCCGGGCCCCATGAGCGATCCATCCCACACAACTCGCTTGCACTATGCTCAGCATGGTGACTGATCCTCAAATGATCGACACAGTAGTCTCCCTTGACGCGAAGCTGTTCGCGTCTCGTCAGCATCTTCTTGATCTCCTCATCCTGCTGCCCCTGTTGAAGTGAGCGCGTGCCCCGGCGCTTGATATCAATGATAGGCTCAGCAGTTGGATCACCAGTCGGCTGGCTCGTCGGGGCCGTACTTGCTGGTGCAGGTTTGGCCGGATTCTCCGCCTGCTCCTCTTTGAACTCCTCCAGATTTTTCGCTGCCTCCGCTGGATCCACGGGTTTGCCCGCCTGATCAGCTGGGATCAATCCCGCGACGCCGCCAAAACTGCCGGTACCTGATGGTGCTCCATTGGGATTCTGTCCTTGCTCGTTCAATTGGTCTTCCACATCTTTGCGGGCCTGTTCTTCCGCTGCTGCTCGGTCAGCGGCTGCTGCGTCCTCCTGTTTCTTCTTCTCTGCTGCTTCTTTTTCCTTGCGAGCTTGGGGCGAATCTTCCACGGGTGATTTGCCAGGTTGGATCTCTTGGTTAAACAGCTTGTGTTTAGAATAGTCGCAGGTGTGTTCACGGGAAATAGCCTTGCGGGAGGGTTTGAAGAAGAACTTTCGTGGTGGCAGTGTATGTCCGTCTACCACAGCCTGGAAATCCTTATCGAAGCCTTCGTTTATGCCCTTTTCTTCGTCCACATCGGGCTCCTTGAACTTTTCCAGGATCTTATCGTAGTACGGGATGCACTCCGGTTGCTCGCCGTCAAAAGTTTTGTAGAGAGACATTCGGCCTGGAGCCTGACAGAGCGTTTGGGGATAATCTTTGAACTGTTCTGCGGTTTGCTCAGCCAGACTTTCCTCAGGAAAGCCAAAGCTCGGGAGGTGAACGGAAATAGCTTGCATGAAGCGGTCGTCGTTGCTGAGCCAAACACAACCCGGTCGAAAATCTGTGTCAGGAACCGTGTTGGGTGAAGGATAATAGAAACCTCCACCGCCTTGCTCCTGGCAAGTTTTCACATAACCGGCGTGCCAGGTTCGCTGGGCGCCCGAAGCACCTGTCACGGTCACATCTAAAGAGTCAGGCGGTTAATTCTCCTGATTGAGCAAACAGGAAGTAACGTACAAGTGACGCAGGTAGCATCGTCAGACCGGGCCTGGATCGTAAGGTACTCTGGCTCGGCCGTCCTTTCTGCTCCATCTACAATAATGAAGTCTTTTTGCTTGTTCACTCCGTCTTCGATGAGATCTCCTGATTCTGTGTGGACCCTTAGATCAGCCCTGATTGCCATGAGGCAGACTGCTGAACCGGTCAAAACATACCGTGCTTTGCAAACAACTTGCCATGAACATCGTATAAGTAAAGATTCGGCATAACGCCATTGGTACGAGCATCCTCCGTTGCACCAAGCATTGTGGAACCAATACCTATACGGGCTACTGGCTTTTCCTCGACAGGTGCTAATGCAGCAGCCATGGTGATGCCCGAGATGGCGAAATCGACTCCCATAGCAGCTGCGAAGGCCATAATGAATAGCTGAATAAAAGAACGATTCGATGAGGATGAAATGATGAAGAAGGGACGGAGTATAGGCAAAAAACTGTCGACTGAAAATGAGAAGATGTGAAACTGAATACTCCGAAGTTGTTGATGCTGTAAAAGTGTTGTTCTGTCCTAATATTCTCTACTGAGGAAGCTATTAAATATACATACCTTGAATTTGATGATGTTTCTGTGCACTCTTCACAGTGCTTGGCGTAGCGATAAATAGTGGCTTATCCGCGAAATGGGCTGTGCTGTCTGAGATCAAAACATGATTTCTAAGATTCTGAATGCGTTGCAAAGGCCTTGAAACATGATTCAACCTTGGCGTAGTCTTCAAATTCGGTCATCTTAGTAGTAGGCAACATTGTTTTTGAGGCTCGGAAGGATTCGCAGACGTTCTTGGCCTTGTTGCTTCGATATTCCCAGCGAAGTCGAAGATTAGAAAGGCATATCTGAGGTGTCATCATCCGAATTAATCCAAGTTTCAAGTACTGTGGGATTGTTAAGTGCTGATATAAAACTGGAAGCGCGCGTCAATACTGTGCATGCTGACATTTCTGTACTCAAAATAGTGCTGACTTGTACATGCACCATAAAATTCAAAGTTAAAAATAACGATTAGTGTACAAGTCTCAATTCAAGATGTTATTCTGAAGTATCTTGGGCTGGTAATCGTTGTGTCTCGATATGAAACAAAGCGGCGAAAGCTCTGCGAAAGCTCACAAATTCATTGAAGTTTTGAGATATTCTAGACGTAAGAGCATTTGGGAACCGAGAAGGAGCTACTATTGATCATGTTTCGCTTAAATTCACGCGCCTGAGTATTCGAATGTCCAGATCTCTCAGCGTATCATAATATGGCCATCGCGAACCCCATGGGTTTCTATCATATGCCAATCGCGGTAGCTCGGGATACGAGCAACCACCGTCTTCTGTGTAGGAGACGAAATACGAGTTATCAGGCATGCCCTTGAAGATGGGCCAGTCATGATCGATCCCTTGTCCGCTATTCTTACAATCGCATAAGCTCACTGGTTCCACGTCCACCGTGTCACTCCGCTCTTCTGCCGTGAAGCTGGTAGAGTATTGCAAGATGTGAAACGACATCAGGTTCGGAAACAGTCTTAGAAACTGTAGCAATGGGTCCCTAGAGCAGATGACACAATCTGGCTTTCCACAATGGCATTCCAACCAAATGTGCTGAAAGTTTACATCTTCAGTCATGCATGTGTCGAGCGCTAAATGTCGAATGACCTGGGCGTTCGGAAGTATGTGGCCTCGTCGTGTCCATGTCCGAACAAACCTTAGTTCCTCGTTATAAGCGTGGACCACTCCGATTATGTCTCGCTTCGCGTTAAATCGAAAACTTCCCGTCGATATGTGTGGTTTTTGAGAATATTCGGCCCACTGTCTCGCGTTGGCTTTCATCTCGAATACGTCTGGTAGAATGAAGGCTGTGGCGTCTCTAGCTTCTCGGCAAGTTGAACCAATCCTGCGACTTGCATCGGTGGCAGTGACGAGGTCGCGTAGTTCGTTTCCGCCATAATTGACCGGTCTTGCAGGAGCAAATTTGACATCTGTGGGCCGCTTATACATGTCGGTGTCGTTGTCTTCATTCGTAAGAGCGATGTCAAGTTCTAGAGCGTACACTCGCGGACTCTCCTGTAACAAAGATTCAATCCATATCTGTCGTCGAAGCCTGAAACGGTACCACGATCAGTGCCATGTTGAATGGTTGTTGAGGATAGGAGGCATCTTACTCGTATGGGAGTCTTGGGAATGGATTGAAATTCTGATCGAACGTCGCTGGATTGAATTTGACCGCTTCCTTGGGACGAAGTTGGTTGCCGGTAAGTTTACGGCATAGTGACGGGACGGATGAGAGTGCGCAGCCCATCTTGAACGGACGGACAGAGGTAGTGGATTTGATGTGCTAGTATAAAAAAACAGAATGCCGATGAAGCAGACAGTTCTGCGATTGGAGAGAGGGACGTAGGACGGTCGTCTTGTGCCGAAAACTGACGGCGGATTAGATAGTGAGGGCGGCACACTAGAGATGATGGTGGCAAAGAGTCACAATTAGCGGCGATGTGAGACAGGGCAATAGAACAGGGGGGATCGCGCCAAAATGCAGAAATCACCTCAAGGTGCAGGTGTGGTACGACCTGTGCGTCGCGCCTTACTTAATTTAGCCACCTCCTTGCAGACCTCGGATGCACGCGTCTGGCGAGGTGTTTCAAGGTCTAGAAAACGGCGCTTGCTCTTGTCAGATCACTTAATACACCCGAAACAATTTCAACAGCATCCATTGGACCACAAGACGATGGCTATTGTTCCTTTGATCCTGCTCTCCACTTCCAAGATGGTCGCACACAGCGCCCATAACATACCAAGGAACCTCGGATTTAGCGCCCAGCAACACCGCCTTCTGGTCGAGATGACTGTATCTCAAATCTGGTCAAGAACGATGGAATGTGATCTATCCTATCGTCTGGACCAATTCTTTCCACCTGCGTTTGAGAACCTCATCCTTCACGCGGCGAAGCAGATGAGACTCTATTTCGAGCTCACGGATTTTCCACAATCAACAAGCACGAACACATATACCGTGTTCTGAAGTGTATAAGTACTCCATGTTAAGCAGTGGATATCCACCAGACAACCTCCTTCACTCTCCTCTATTTCTTTCCTAGCATCTCATTCCAGGGACATACCTCGTTTTCTTTTCACTCAGACAAGCTTTTCCACGTTCTCTTATTCATCGGAGTAGACTTCGTGTCGTCTCAAAGATCTTTCTCGCCGTTCTAGTCCCTATTAGAACCTTTGAACTTGTTCAAAATGCAGCTGAAATCGCTACTGGTCGCCGCTGCACTGCTCAGTAACTTTGCTTCGCTAACGTACGGGCGAGCAATCGATGTACCTCAATCTGGTGAGCTATTACATCAAGATACCATACTAGACGTGATTACCAACCTGTCACTCATCAGGTATCTCCACTACGAAGCTTCCTGACACGGCGGGCGTCTACTATGAGATCGAACCCCGCATGCTGAAGGGCCTCAGGAAGAAGTTAGACGATAAACTGAAGGCCATTAGGGAGAGAAAGAAGAAAAGTTCGGACGACAAAGACGCTACTGATGGCGCCGAAGCATCCGATGATGTTCCTCTAATGCCTCCACCCGCAAGATATACTGGTCCGGCACCTAATGGAATGAATCAAGAACCTGAGCTATCGGAATGGGTATGTACATGACTTCGCCCCTCAAGTAACCATATTGCGTGCAGACGAAGAGCACGTGCAGGTGTAGCACGTTCTCTGCCTCTTTTACGCAGTTTATCATTCCAGTGTAACTAACATGCTCTAATTCAATAGAACAAATTTCTTGATATAGAAGTCAAGGAGGGTCAACTCCCACCAGCTTCTGGCGGATACTTAATGTATTCAGGTAAATGTGAGTATATTTGAACCCTCCCGTCAATTTGTAATTCCTCTTCTCCTTCTTCTTCTTTATTCTCAACAACGACAAATTTACTTCCATGTGAGCTAGAACGATAATCAAAGCTATACGACTAACGCCCCTTGTCTTCTAGCGGTCTCCGGTTTATCTGAACGAAAAGCCTTCAAGGATTCCGCAGCCGAGGACTCTAATATAGGCTACTTGAATGACTGGCATGATACATACCATGGCACGGCTGCATTCTCGATGTGGGTCGACTATCAGAAGGCGAACCCTGCCAAGTCGCACTTACCCAACTTTGCACTATCCTTTGCTCAGGCTCGTCGAGCCGCAGATTCTAAGCCTGAATTGCACATGCTATTCAGCGACAAAGAGGAACCATTGATGCGAGACCAGAGTTATTGGGGCGCGGTCGAGGCTGGCATTATCACGGGTCCTGACAGCAAAGTTAATAAGATTTGGAGATATAATGCCGACGAGGTGAAGGCAGGAGAGCCGTTGCCACCGCCGATCTTGGCCTGGGATAGAAGCCTACATGCGCCGTTTGGGAAGAAAATTGATGAGATCGATTGGAGGATCAACCCAAAGCCTGGGCCGGGTGCGCCGGACAACCATTTGGAGACGGCTGCACCAAAGGTCTAAGGCTTTTAATCCAGTAGTTTTGGCAACACACCAGGAGGTGAGTAGCCACGATATTGCCAGTGTTGGGTGGTTTTGCAGGAAATCGAGGCTTACACGGCGGGATCGTGTGGATGACAGAAGATTGTGTTTGGCGACCTGGTCCTTCGTGGCAGCGCTAGAGTCGCTGTAGTGTTAGTGTGGATGGTCGTTTTCTTTGTTTCTCGCGCAGATTTGTCTGTTCTTACCGTTATCAAATGCATAGCTACTTTTCTACCTACCACATTATACCATATACCACCAGCTCACCGAAACAACAGACGCGATGAGTTATAGTAACGTCCATCTATAAACCAATGCAGCGCCTTTGTTACTCAGCATAAACTGCCAAAGTTAGAAGTGAGCGTTGAAACCCCTCTTCGATCTACTTCTAACAATTTTATAGTAGAAGAAAGCATGGGAAGATCTCATATATGCACCTCTAGTCCTATTGTCTACACGGTGCTAGTCGCGTATCAAGGACTTATGCCGTTATCCGGCGTAATTAGTCCTGTTGCAGGGTTCTATCCCGCAACTGTGCTGAATCCAGCTCCCAAGAAAAGTTCACTTCAGGACGCGCTAGCCGTGCCATTTTTTGTTGCGACTGGTTCTCGAGTACAAAGCTGCCAAAATTTACCTGTAAGATATAGCTTCTACAACGAAAGCGAGACCACACTCTATGCTAGAAGACTGGAAAGCCTTATAGCTTTCAAACACTTCTGGGTATCCGTTCCAGACACTGTTGAACTTACATGCGTTCGAGGTCGCCAGAGACGAAAGGCGGCGTCCTCGCCATGACATGACCGCAAAAGGTAATACGGACACGTGGATCGATCTTGTGTTTTGAGCTCAAAATGCTGCTAAAATGGTTGTGAGGCTGGATTAGGTGGTTAGCTAAGCAATGCCTGAATCGCGAAAACTGTTCCCTGTTTCGGAAACTGGCAACAACATAGCATCAGTAAATATGACAGAGCGAACGAGTATCCTAACTCTCAGTGTTCTATGGTCGCATGTACTAGTTTCAAGGATTCAAGACTTCAAGTATTCTGCTGCTACTGATTCACGTAGTAAAAGCTACGGCCAATCTGAAGCGATTCCTTCATACCACGTACCTCTTGCACAAACCCTCTCCAATCCACCGATCTGATTACGCTCACTCTGCTGTCTGCCAGCTCACTGCTATCTCAGTCGATTTTCCACCGTTGAAGCCACCCTCCTCGTACGGGCAGCAGCTCACAGCGACAACCGTGTCCATCAAAACCTCGAACTCTATGAAGTCGCCCGGCTTGCTAGAGTCCATCCAACCCTTCATTGTGTAGTATGGCGTGTTCTGAGAAAGTGTTGAAAGGGTCGTGAACTTGGAACCATTCGAATTTTGCGTCCGGGTCAACGTTTTCCTTGAGATAGGTGGTCATGGCCTCGGCAAAGTTGCCTGCGCAACTCCTATGCTCAGCTTTCCCAATCTCTGCATAGAGCGCAGGGTTGCAGGCCATGTACTGCATGTCGTGCACTTTGACTCTATCTTCGACGACCTGGAACATCTTCTTCGCGTGATTGGTGTATAGGTACTGCCCAACGGCAGGAGGGGCTTGGCTGCCAAGGAACCATCTGGTATAAGAAGTCGAGAAATGCTCGCATTTTGTATCGGAGGAATAGGGAGCTCGCCATGCCATCATGTCAACGACTTGCTCCCCATGCAAATCGATGATGCGAAGGTGAGAGCCTGCCTTGACAGTGAAAGCATAACCACGCCCAGCTGGTACTACGTGTGTTTTCGCCGCACCATTCAGGGCATTGGGAATAGTGGAGGTCATTGTGCTGGGATAGAAGGTAAATGAGACAGATTGTGTTCTGAATGTCACAATGGAGGGTGTCAGATGTGAGGGCGTAAGACGATGTGAATCCTCCTTTTATACCTAGGTATTCTGCACATAGGTAACGCCAAGAGCATGCCTATGTAAGACGGAATCTTCCAAAGACTTGGAACTTCGCACCTTGCCCGAATGACAGATAAAATTGCCCAGAAGTGACAGTTTGCCTTTGGAGAATCATTGAAAATAGCGATACCAAGGGCAATCTTGAATCCCGCTCCTGGTATCAACTGAGTAGTGGACAAAACAATCTCCACACTTTTGCTTCTGCGTTACTTGACTAGCACCTTCCTCACCGGTCACATTTCACCGCGTTGAACTCATACCAGGAGCCGCATGTGGAATAGCCGTGGCGAACACATGTCACTACCACACATCCGCCGAGACGAGCGAAGATCACCTCGATGATGTTATATCCGGAAGTAGAGTTATCTACCTTGCAACGTACTAACTACGTATTACATCGTACTATTACGTAGTCCTGTAATGGGCAAATGGTATCTTTATCTTTTATTTTCGTGGCTGTTATACTAGTGGTACACGGTCTACGCTTAATGAGGAAGCCAAGCCTCATGTGCTGCATATGCAGGAAGCTATACTACGTGCCTTTCACGTCCTCCACTGACTGTATGTATCGTCTTCCAGAAAGAGAAAAGACGATCCTTCCTAGTATTACGCAAACTTCAAAAGGCTAGAGTCAGGCACCTGCAGCACGGATTTCTTCATGAACTACTCTTTACCATCACGGCGGTTAGTTCTCAAAGGAGTTCGCTTCTCGTAGTCGAGAACTTGAGAACATGGTCAATCTCTTCTTGCATACCCTACATTTCATTCCAAAATCAAAAACTCCTTTACCTTTTCTTCTTTGGGAATACTCTTCCAATTTCGCTTATAAACTTGACCCAAACCAACACGCTCATATACTTGATTTTCGGTATGGTGTACAAGCAAAACGTTGTACAACGGATAACCGAGTACATCTGGTATCTCTTCGTTGCCAAAGTACTGTGCTTCGGATAGAACAACAGCTTTGACATTCTTACGAACTGCACCAAAGCCGGCCATATCAATCCTGCCCACACCGATTCTAATGTCTTTAACATCGAACTTCGAGTCTGCTTGAGGCTTATCTGGGTTCTCCCCACCTGCTTCCTGATTGGCATGTAGCCAATACTCCTGGCGTGTCTCGATGGTTTCTTCCGGGGTTTTAGCCTTGGCATCAGAGTCCTCAAACGTCCTCCTGGATAAGTCGTTGTTCTTAACGTGAATAGTCCTTGTTATCCTCCAGGTTTGCTGATCGAGTACAAGCATTGCTGTTTCAGCAAATATCATCAGGCTTCTGTCACTGATTGGCTTGATTGGCGGTTTGAATTTGAGTCTGATTTGGTTTTCTGACTCTGATTTCAAAGGCTCCCAGTCAGGAGGGATGCTCTTGTTCATGGCCATTAGTCGTTCGTAGGCGTCAATCGGCTTGAGCAGTTTACTTGAGTGATCGAGAATCCAGAACGTGTGTTGAATTGGACGAATACGCTCTTCTGTCGAGAGTCTTCCCAGACTTTGTGCTCTCTTTCGTGCCTCCTCGTCCAGCCCTTGCGGATCGCGACGCTGAAGCATACCCAACTCCGCCGACCATACTTCGTAGGGCTTTGCGTATTCTATCAGAGCATGCAAAGCGCCGTCGCCTTCAACCTTGGAAATTTCTTCCCAGCCAAACGGAGACCAACTCGGTGGTGCATACAAGGTCTCACCGTTCTTACTACCATTTTGTCGTCGACGTGCCGGCTGGTTGGTTTGCCATAGCAGTGCAACGTCCATATTCTGGACTGGGAGCCCTTGTCTGAATGGTCCACCAAGAAGGTTCGAGCTTTCCAAAACCTTGGATATACCTCTGAAGGCGCTTAGAGTATCCCAACCATCGCCAATAACTCTTGAACTAAAATCTTCGACTGCTGCAATGTAGTCAGACATCTCCGGCCGTCTGAGTAGACGGAGACTACCATCTTTTTGTAGGCTCAGACCTACGTCTTTCAATTTGTCCCCAGAAGGCATCGAAGCAGCCAGACGGGGCCAAGGAAATCTGATTGCATGAATATCACCATCCAGAGCATTGACATCTTCCCTTAAGATACTGCGCCTGCAGTACCAGATCGCGAAGCCGCCAGTGAAGACTAGAAGTCTCCTTGACAAGATTTTCTCCTGAAAGGTCCACGCTCGTCTTTCCCAGGGTAGTACGTTCATCTTGATGCTGATGGGTAAGGACATATTGGCTCCTGGAATGACTTGTTCGCTGATTTGCTTGGGCTGACCGCGGTCACACCTTACTCCTTTCAACCCATGATCAGCATCGTGCCCGTCTGCTGCAACGATAGTAAAGACCGCATTCCTGTAGATCAAATCCATGCGTTCGAGATTACCGTCCCTATCTGCGTCGTCTCCTGACTGCATTATACACAGCTGATCAATCCAGATGTATCCCAAATCCATTTTTCTTGTGACTTTGATCGCATCCAGAATGGTTTTCGGTATACTATCTGCCTTCTTAACGAGGCTATCTTTCCTGTACAGAGTCTTCGCAGGCAATCCTTTTCTGAGCTTAAATCGGTCGGGGCAATCGAATATGGGGTTGGACCAACTGCCGTCCGGCATTTTCTGTTTCCAGCTTTTCGTCACTCCTGAGTCCGAAACCGGAACCCATCCAGGAAGTAATTCCAGCTCTCCCCATACGTAGCTGAGTGCTGCATACTGATATCTCGAGTTTTCCCTCATAACTTCTGCAAATGGAACCACCATTACGCTCATTGTTTTGACATTGATAAGTCGAAACTCGATCTCGGGGTGGGGGTCGCGAGGGGTGCCCAATGGTCTAGCGCACCCATCCTCACCGCTATGGCTTTCTTCGCACTCTTTCCTGCAATGCTTGAAGAACGGGATGTCGATTAATGGTCCCAATTTGTTCCCATACCAGAGTTGGTTTTCAGAACATCGTGGCTTCTCAGTGCTCTCGAATCGTAGATTGAAGTGAGTGATCTCTTGCAGCGGGGCCAACGGAGCCCCTCCGTGAGCGTAAACACGAACGCTTAGGGCCCCGGCCTTTTTCTCATCACGATAATAGATCCTGAACATGAAGATACAGGGAAGTCGCTTACGTCTCTTGCTCTGTGCTAAGGCGAGCTGATTGACTACTGTCTGCCCAATCGCCACAAGGTCTCGTGCGGTCTTGTCTTCTATCGTCGAGGGCGGGACCAGACCCAAGGTGAATTGCGCAGCTTCAATTACCTGTGTTGCGCTATCCCCTGCCGACCCGTACATCTGGCTGACATTATTCAACTCTGTGTCATGAGCTTCGGCCTCGGAAAAAAGCTTTTTGGCGTCTTTTATTGTGTGCTTAGATGGTTCCGATTTATCCAGAGCATGACCAAATGGCCATAGATCAGAGTCTCCGAACCATTCGCGTCTCCAGTCATTCTGTCCTTCGACCCAGTCAGACATGCTCTTGTTCTTTCCGAAGCCCTCAGGTAGATACTTTCGAATGTGTTCAGCCTTCAGCAAGTCATACTCCTCTTGACATATGCTCTGTTTCAACAATCTGCATAAATTGCAAAACTTGCTGTTGTCCAGTATCTTTGCTAAGCTCCGATAGAAAGTTTTAGCACGTTGCTTCGAGTCTGACGAGGTAGATGGTCCGTTGTTGTCGTTCGGCGGATCAGGCAAGCACTCGTGGAAGTCAATCTCGTTACATGTCGTGCAAAGTGCGTCGTTATATAGCCCCGCCGTTTTCCCTGTTCGTGCGAAGAAGTCTTTGCCGGTGTTAAGCGCATTCTTGAAGCGGCTTTTGGAAGCCGAAGTAGATTCCTCTTCGTCGGAAATATCATACTTTCCTGGTGAGTCGAGATTCACAGCGTCTGAGGTAGAATCTTTGAATAAGTAACTCGATACGTGTTTATTCTGTGGTTGCAAAGGTGGCCTAGACATGTTCGAGTCCTTGGCTGCTTACTTCAGCGTACAGACTGGAAGCTTAGCTGGAAAGCCGGAAGGTTATTTTCGAGCTATAAAGTGTAAGCGACCGATACTACTGCGTCAACTCTAGCTTGTACGAACCTCGAAATCTGAGACGCATAGGATATTCTTTTCTGTCAGCATGGCAGTGTGATGTATTAACGTTGTTGCATATTGGCTGTGTTATGTGAATAGATGTCAGGTCGTTTTCGCAGATTGGGTTTCCTTGAGAAGCAACAGGAGTGTAGAAGTAGGCTATATACCACACTTCGTAGGCCAACTGCAAGATGACGAGATGGCGTGCATGACACATATTACCGGTGAAGTCATGTTCCGCCCGCAAGGCTGAGATCTTCTCGGTATCTGCAGCCTTGCGAAGGGTTATCGTCTTGTGTAACCAATCATCCAATAGTCGAGTAACGTGGACCCATGTTGCAGAAAGCTATTCGTTGCTAGATTTTAGGCAGAATATTAAGTACCTACTGGTACAGTCAGCTCTGAGCAAAGTGTAGATCGCGCATAGAACCGATCTGCTAGTGTTAGCAGCTACCTGCGCAGCAAACGTTCTATGCTCATGACATGTGTATGAGCTGACATGCCTCACCGGACTGGACGCAAGCAATAAAGATGAACCGTAGGGAACAGGTCAAGCAGAAATGGTCGAACAAGTAAACGAATCCCAAGTTTTCCATGGTCGCATTGATTAGCTATGCTCAACAATGGATTTAGAATCCTGTGACAACTTCTTCCACCTTGCATAAACAACGAGATTCGGCCACGATGCTTCTATCTCAGGAGGCCAGCACTCCCCCGGAAAACGTCGCTCTAACATCTCTAGATCATCTGGTTCGTAAGGTGTGATGTATTCGTCCCAGTCAGCTTCCTCAATCTCCTCGCATGACATGGCCAGGTCATATAGTGTTAGCATGGCAGTCAGTCGGCCGCTGATGTCACGCTTGGGTCCAGGTAAGCTGCTGGGTTCATGTGGAGATTCGTTTGGTTCAATGTCGCGCCAGGGTTTAGGATTAATTACCTGATGTAAGAGTGATATCTCAGTCAAGGTAGGGGATGGTGGAGCGGCGCTGTTTAGAGTGTCGACAGAGTCTGTCAAATCAATGTATGCTTCTTGTTCTTCGGGAGTTGAGAAGGCGTGGTAGCGTGGGATTCTGTGTTCTGGCGCTGGAGTGTTCGTCATGTTGGGTTGAGTGGAGACTAAGATGGAGATGAAAGATAATGCAAGATGATGAGGCCTATAGTAACAGAAAAGGGAGAACATGAACGTCGAGCTAGAGAGCGAACGAGTCAAGATGACTGAATTGGAAAGTATCGTGAAGAATCATTAAGATGCTGTGACGTTGCCGCGTTTGGTATTCAATACGCCTTCGATCGCCGTTATATATCATTCACTATATCTTACTGGACACAGGTCCATCGTCTGTAGCCAGGATATCACATAACCACTCGGCTGCTTTATCAGCCATGGGTTTTGGAAACGCGTGTTCTACGCCCTCGAACAGCACATCTTCAAAGACAATGTCGAGACTCGAATCTTCGGCTAATACCTGTTTGAAGATCTTGTAGAAAGGCTCGCCAGCCGAATACGGAACGAGCTTATCGGCCTGACCACTGAGGTTTAGAATCCGCTTGCCCTGGAGTTTTTCCTTCATTAGCGCTTTCATCCTGGTTAGCTGCGCTTGGTCAGTCGGCGTGTCATCTCCTAGAGGATTGAACATGCCCGGTAACAGTAAACCTGCAGGATCATACTGGGCGATCGCATCTTGTAGCGCCTGTGGGAAGTCTGGAGAGCCAAGGAAAGCACTGCCAGGCGGTGTAGTGTCCTTGTATGTCTTTCGCTTTGACAGACGCGCGCGATCGGTTAGCAAACGCGTATAGTCTGGACAACCAATGCCAACGACTCCAGCAGTGATTCGCGGATCGCCTAGCAAGCAATGCCAGGTCGCGTGCCCACCTAGCGAGATGCCAAGAGCAAAGTGTTCTTGGATCTTAGGACTGTCCTTTGCCGTGAAGATGTAGGATTCGAGATGGTTGATGAGTTGTGAGGTATCGGTTGCCGTGCCGTGGAAACAGCCAAACATATCCTGCGCATGCGTCTCATTTCCTTCTCTCCAAGCCTGGTTGTGCAAATCGTCGACTTTGCGTGATCCGTGATTGCGCTGGTCAAAGGCAGCGGCGATCAGACCTTTAGGACGCGTGCCGGCGCGACCGTCTTGTACGCGCTTGTTCCAGGTTGAGATTACGCGCCTGGCTATCGGAGCCATGGTCTCTTTGGTCTGTAAGCGCGGATTGAGGAGCCATAGGCATGCGACTGATGACGGGGAAGCGGGTAGTTCGTCTAGGCCGTGGACGTCGACGAGGATGCCGGCAATTGTGATGGTTTTGGAGGAGACGGGGAGGTCGGACGAGTTTTGTGTCCCGTGCAGGGGATTCGTAGTCGCAGCCATGGTGAGCTAGGAATAATAGAGATGATGGAGAGGGCTTGGGCTGTTAGCGCAACCGGGGAAGAAGATGTGAGGCTCTTCGTCTCTTGTATCTTGTGATGCGAAAGCGGAGGGGCAGCACCTCCGGAACCGAGGCTGCCGTTGACGGCAGAACTACATCATTGTCTAGCATACTTAACCACGCGGTGTGCTGGTGATAGCGCGTAGACATATAACGCGAGTTTTACAGCAGTATGGGATGACAGGCCATCATGTGTACGGGTGGGAATCCGGTACGCTCGTATTCAGGAGTCTTGGTGGTACAGTGCGGGGTGCAGCCATGGCGTCAAGAGCACGAGGGTGATATCATATAATTTGCTTTGCCCCCCAGTGGAAGATGCGGTGCATGCAAATGTGACATAACAAATATACTGGAGTCGATTACAGGTATATGCATGCAGGGTGCTGCGGAGTGCAGTGCGGTGGAGCTTCAACACGGTGCAGGCGGTCAGCAAGGCGGAAGAGGGCCCCTGACGCCAAAAGTGTTAGCGCATCCAGACAGTTCACTGGGGAAAGCACCTGGGAGATTACTCGAACCGCGCAAGGACCCAGCCAGACGTTCACGGATCAGCTGCGCCGCGTGTACTCTTTTCTTCCGACTGCTGATGACATAGAATCATTACTACCAACTCGCTTCCACCTGCTCGTGGCCAAGAAATCCCATCAATCCCATCGTGACGAGTGACGGCAGCAGGTTTACTGTCAACACCATGGCGCTATAAACACCCACAAGCTGAGCAACCACAACCTTCCCCCACGCGACCTCGCCGGAAGAAGACGCCTCAGATTCCCCTTCGTTCCCCCGTGTGGTCATCATCATCGCCACCACCATGGCTGGCTCTACCAGCTCCTCGCCCATGGCGCGCAGTCCTCGGTCCAGATCGCCGGCAGTCTCAGGAAGGACAGATGACTCGGGTCGACTGCTCCCTCCTCTTGGAGCAGGCCAGGCCCGAAATGAGACACAAGACATACACAACCCAGCACCTTCAGACGGCGCCCCCAAAATCATGCGATCCGCCCCGACAGGCTCGCCCTTGTCCACCAAAGAGGCCGATGAATTTCCCTTCAATGCGCCAGTGAATGCGAACGGGGCTAGTATTCCCCTCGGAACCACTGAAGCTCCCATCCGCGCCACGAAACCCTCGTCACATATATCCAATGGCTCCGCCAGCTCCTACTACCCTCCCTTCGCGCCCATGTCTCGACACCCCACCGAGGGCGAGCTCTCCGACGCCCCACGAGAACGCAAGAGCGTGCAGTTCGCTCGTTCGGCCACATTCACATCCGACCCGCCCGCAGCAAACTCGCGGCAGCAGTCATGGGAGGTGGAAGACGGCGAAGGAAAGGGCAAGGAGCGGAGCACACAGAGCTCGTCCCTCATGGGCAAGCTGAGGGCACTGGCAGCGCCCATCCAGGGACACGGCCGGAGTCTGAGCGCTCTGACAGGCTCTGGCCAGGAAGGCGGCTCACCTCACGGCCAACTGTCCCCAACATCCGAGCTCGACGAGCCGCGATACGACAGCGAGGCTGACGCTGATGGCGAATCGAGTGCGGGCGAGGGTGCTTCGAGAAGACCGAGACAGAAGAGGCGGAAGAGCAGCCGGCGTTGGTTTGATGGCGAGGGCGAAGGCACGCAGACAGCTCCTACCACGCCCAAGCAGTCCACCGGTGGCTTCTTCTCGCGTGACTCACCCAACATGACACCCACCTCGACCCGTCCGGGCTTCCTACGCCGATCGACCATGGATGACATACCTGAGAATGAGCGCCAGGGCTACTCAGAGGACGAAGGCCGTTCGCGCATCGCAAAGGAGAGCGTTTGGACACGCGGACTGCACAGTGCGAGAGGACTTTCATACGGAGGTCTCCGGAGACACGACCCCAACGCCGAAGAATCTGAAGGACAGAGTCGACCTACGGGCAACTTGCGAAGCTTGACTACATTCAGGGGTGCTGCTGGCGAGAATGGACAACCCTCACCATGGCGCATGCGTAGCGAGCGAACGTCAAGTCTGAGTGCGCAAAAGTGGAAGTCGATCAAGAATAGCCTCAAGCTTTTGGGCAATCGTCAAAAGGCAGAACGCCAGATCGACCACGCAAAGTCGGCTGAACTCATGGCCGAATTGCTTGCAGGTGCGCCTGCAGCCTTGTTCTTTGCGAGTATGTTCCAGCGCGATGAGCATGGTCACCGAAGGATACCAGTCCTTCTTGAGCAGCTCAAGGTCACCATCACCGACACGGACCGCCCTGCCAAGAAGGAGGGCGATCGTCACACTGCATTGCGTATCGAATTGGAATACGGTAGCGGTCTGACTAGGATGAAATGGGTAGTCTACAGGAGTGTTGCCGACTTTGCAAATCTGCACTTGAAATTCAAAGTCCAGGAGAAGCAGGACGCTTTCCGTAGCCGTCCGGCTAATCGTATGCGAGAAATCAAGGACAAGGCCGCCAAAGACGGCGAGAATGAAAAAGAGGAAGAAAAAGAAGATCCACGGACGAAGCTCCCGCGCTTCCCCAGAAGTGTCTTGCCCTATCTTCGGGGACTCCGCGGCTATGGCATCCTAGACGACGAAGGCGAGGAAGAAGAGGAAGAGGTTGCAGTCGGCGGAGCAGCAAGCGGACCCGAAGGCGACGCAAGCGCTACTGAACGACCAAATAGACCCAAGCGGGGGAAGTCATCATTCCTCGGACGTAGGCAGTCGAGCGTAAGTGGAAGCCAGGCCCAGGGCGCTGTTGGTGCCCTTGTAGCGAGGCAAGGCAGTTTTGCTGGGGCCGCTGGTCAGCCTCTACAGGCGAAACAGACCCATCATGACCGGCAACGGAAGAAGCTGGAACAGTACCTGCGAGGTCTCATGACGTATCTCATCTTCCGCCCTGACAGCAATCGCCTGTGCAAGTTTCTCGAGCTGTCTGCTCTTGGTGTCCGCCTAGCGGCTGAGGGCGGCTATCATGGCAAGGAAGGTTACATGATGATCAAATCTTCAAAGGGCGTTGACAATAGGAAAGGCTGGACCAAGATAGCCATGATGAACCGTCACTGGCCAAAATGGTTCTTGGTAAGGCACAGCTACGTTGTCTGTGTAGATTCACCCGAGGAGATGAACGTCTATGATGTCTTCCTGGTCGACGCAGACTTCCATCTCGACACCAAATCCGCTAGGATAAGAGACAAGAAAGCCAGAGATCTTGCAAGCGAAGCGAAGGCATCCGCAACAGGTCATCACCAATTGAAGCTGGTCAACGCTGAACGCAAGATGAAGTTGCTTGCTCGCAACGAGAGGATGCTCCATCAATTTGAGGAGTCCATTAACTTCATGTCACAGAACACACTATGGTCTCAACGCCAGCGCTTCGACAGCTTTGCTCCTGTGCGCAAGAAGATCTACGCACAATGGCTTGTAGACGGTCGCGATTACATGTGGAATGTATCTCGAGCTATTAGTATGGCGCGGGATGTCATCTACATTCACGACTGGTGGCTCAGTCCTGAACTCTACCTGCGTCGCCCAGCTGCCATTAGTCAGAAGTGGAGACTAGACAGACTGCTCCAGCGCAAAGCACAGGAAGGTGTCAAGATCTTTGTGATTATGTATCGCAACATTGGTGCCGCTATTCCTATTGACTCCGAGTACTCCAAGTTCTCTCTCCTCGATCTCCACCCGAACATTTTTGTTCAGCGATCGCCAAACCAGATCCGCCAAAACACATTCTTCTGGTCTCATCACGAGAAGATTTGCGTTATTGACCACACTGTTGCTTTCTGCGGAGGTGTTGACCTTTGTTTCGGTCGTTGGGATACGCCACAACACGTTGTCGTTGACGACAAGCCTACAGGCTTCGAACTCGATGACACACCCAAAGACGCCGACCACTGTCAGCTGTGGCCGGGTAAGGACTACTCCAACCCCCGTGTGCAAGACTTCTTTGCTCTCGACAAACCCTACGAGGAGATGTACGACCGCTCGAGAGTCCCTAGGATGCCATGGCACGATGTCGGTATGCAGATTGTGGGTCAACCAGCTCGCGACCTGACCCGTCATTTTGTACAGCGGTGGAATTACCTGTTGCGCCAGCGCAAGCCGTCCCGGCCCACGCCCTTCCTTCTTCCACCACCCGACTTCAACCCAGCCGACATCGAAGCTCTTGGGCTGGATGGAACTTGCGAAGTCCAGATTCTACGCTCTGCTTGTGCTTGGTCGTTGGGTACGCCTAACAAGGTCGAGCACAGCATCATGAACGCATATGTGCAGATGATTGCCACTTCCGAGCACTTTGTTTATATCGAGAACCAGTTCTACATCAGTAGTGGCGATGTACTAGGGACGAAAATCGAAAATAAGATAAATGATGCGATCGTCGACCGCATCAAGCGCGCACATGCCAACGATGAGGACTGGAGAGCATGCATCATGCTTCCGCTGATGCCTGGTTACCAGAACACTGTCGATGAGCAGGAAGGCAGCAGTGTTCGCCTCATTATGACGTGTCAATATCACAGCATCTGCCGTGGCGAAGGCTCCATCTTCGGACGCTTGCGAGCTGCTGGTATCGAGCCGGAAGATTACATCAACTTCTACGCACTCCGATCGTGGGGCGAGATTGGCCCGAACAAGATGTTGGTTACAGAGCAGTTGTACATCCACGCCAAGATCATGGTTGTTGACGATCGAGTCGCCATCATCGGTTCCGCAAACATCAACGAGCGGTCTATGCTGGGATCGCGAGACTCTGAGATTGCCGCTATCATCCGCGATACTGAGCTACTCGATTCGTACATGGGCGGCCAGCCATACAAGGTCGGCAAATTCCCGCACACGTTGCGCATGCGCCTCATGCGAGAGCATCTCGGTGTTGACGTTGACTGTATCTCTGAAGAGGAGATGCTCAGCCAAATGTCTGATGCCGATAGTGTCGGCTTCCAGACTGAGTCTTCTGGACCTGGGTCGCCAACAGCTCAGCGTGCGACCGAAGAGAAGTTGGAAGAGAATCACTCCAAGATGCAGGATGAGCTTATTCAGAAGGCGGAGAAGTTACACAGCTTCAACCATGACTTTGACTGGGCGCAAGACCACAATCCCCATCTACAAAGCACCAAAAAGCCGTCAGCTGATCCTCGCGTCCAACACAACTCCGCACACATGAAGGATGTTCGTGGAGAGGGCGCTGACCATATGCGTGAAGCTGTAGAGACACGCCCTGTTACGACCTTAGCCCGGGACTCCTACATTGACGAGCATGGCCATGAAAAACTCGTAACTGACGTTGCTGCGGAAGGTGCCGCAGCTACGCCACGTAAGAGCGCAACGCTCAAGACCCGAAAGCGTAGTGGTACCACTGGTACCCGGAATAGTGCCATCAGCACACAAACTGACGGAACTGGTTATGCCGGCCTCCCGCCTCCTAAGTTACCCCGTATGGATACGCTGAAGCTAGGCTTGACACAACTCAGTCAGCTGCCTGCTTTGCCGCTTCTGGATGATACCGACATTGGTGGTCCACCTGCTCTGCAACGAACCGTCAGCCAAGGTTCCTCCTCGATCATCAATCCCTTTCTCTCGGAAATGCGTCGACCCATCGTCACCGAAGACTGCATGCGTGACCCCATCAATGACACCTTCTTCCTCGACACTTGGCATCAAGTCGCAGAGAACAACACAAAGCTGTTCCGCCAGGTTTTCCGCTGTATGCCCGATAACGAGGTCCGGACTTGGAAAGAGTACCAGGAGTATGCTGCATTCTCGGAACGCTTCACCAAATCTCAAGGTGGAGACAAGAGCCAGATGCACAAACAGCAGGATGCACCAGGTACGACTGGGCCGCCCGGAACCGGCCTCACAAGCAAGTTCACCTCGGGGGCTGGTGCTGTCGGAAAGCAAGTCGGAGCCCTAGGCGAGAAGCTCACCGAGAAGATGACCAACAACTCGGACCGAGTGAACGGCGAGAGCATACATAGCACGACCCACCACTCTAGCATGGGTGGAGTGGAACAATGGGCCAACGACCAAGAAAAACGCGTGCAATCTCAAAGCCCGCCTCCACCCACTACGCGCGGTGGCCTTCACGTCGAAACAGCATCTGGATCTACTCTCAACGAGAAGCTAGCCCCGGAACCCGCTGACGATGCGGTCGTGTCGCCCATGAACCCCGCTCCACCGGAGAAGACGTTTACCTTCCCTGCTCCACCCCCCATCCCGAACGACCACACCTCCCACACGGACTTTGCGACTCAAAACGCAAACGGGCCACCGCAAACATCGCACTCGATGCGCGACCGCTCCCAACGCGTCACCATCTCCGAACCCCCGATCCACCCTTCCGCCCTCCCCGGGAACCAATCCCACAACCAAAACGGCAGTACGCCCAACCGCTCCAACACTAAACGCTCCCGGCGTCGCGCGACGACGAAGAGTTCAAATAGGCAGTTCCACGCGACAGATGCGGATAGTATGTTGGATAAGGAGGATGCGAAGCGTCTGTTGGAGTTGGTGCAGGGACATATTGTGCTTTGGCCGTATGATTGGTTGGAGAGTGAGGAGAGAGGGGGAGGGTGGTTGTATAATGTTGATCAGATTGCGCCGTTGGAGATTTATAATTAAATGAGGGCAGAGGCGGGGTTGTGTGGAGGAGAGAGAGAGAGCAAGAAGCAGAATGGCAGCGAGATGTTGTTTACAGCGCGCGTGGGCGATGGGAGTTGAGTGGGAGTATTTTGGTATCTCTTTTCTCTCTTGTTTTCGTTTTCGTGCTGTACTGTTTCCTTCTAGTTTTGATGGCTGGTTCGTTGCATGGTTGGGGGTGGGTTGGGTGGGAAGCATTATACTGCGCCGTGATTTGCATACATACATCTCTTTTCCCTCTCAATAATCTTTTGTCTTGCACATCTTCTCCCTTGTCTTTTTCTTTTTCTTTTCTTCCTAGTGTCGATATTACACCATTGTTTGCATGTTCCTTGGAAAGTTGGGGTTGGCAAGATTATAATTCATAGATCTAGATTCAAGAACGAGTTTGAGTAATTTTCCTTCTCAAGTCACACTTGTATCGTCCGCATTCAAGCGGATTCCCTCGCGCTCTCTTGTACTGTCTGAGATGTTTGGGATGGGAGATTTAGGCCTGCACATACAGTCTATCTCCGAGGACAAGGCATGCCTGTTAACGACGGAACAATTCCAGCCAGCTAACTCTACGAGATCTATTTTCACTCGGTGTCGCATACGAACCTGTGATGTTGCTACAGTGTCGTCTACTAGGGCCGGTCTTAGTGGGTACGTTAGCGCCGCAACACGCAAGCAAATCGTTGGAAGAACGCTGTTCACACGTTAACGGGGGATTGCTCAGTACATAGAGAGGCCATCAAGACACAGTGGTATATCCTATACAGGATAGTCTTTTCTAATTGTACGACTACAATCTCGCACGGTGGCATAACTGTTCCAAAAAGTCACACTTGGCAGCTTGGCACGGAACTAAACATCCGGCATAACTACCTATTTTGTTCCCACGAGTAGGTATTCGTCGAACTAATCCCTATCAAGAATCTATTTTCGCCAAGAAGGAACGTGATCAAGCAGAACTCGCATGTTTCATACATTGAGCGTGTACTCAGGTGTGCTCTGATTTGTGATCAAATGAGTAGACAACTATCCAATTTCTGTTTGTATACGTGGAGTGATCGCTCTTGTTGTAGAATCACGGCCAAAACTTGTCCGATGACCCAGGAATCCGCCCGCAGAAAGTGCAATAGTACCCAGGTAGCGGTGTTAAGGAGTGCAATAGTATCTGGGCAGCGGTGTGTTTGTTCGTCCGTATCGTTGTCTGTATTGTCGGTGCTCGTTGTCAAAGATGTGAAATACTCATTATAAGAGACCATGATTTTTGCTTAATTAGAACCGCATCCGCCTGCTCTCATATCTCTTTCATCACTCATCTCTACTGTTGTTCTTACATCATTTCTAAACCTCGAATCAGCTTGTGGCAGTAACTATGCGGTTCTCCGATCGTACCCACGGTGCGCTAGGCCTCAGTGCCGCTCTGTTCTTTGCTACCATTAGCTCTGTTACTGCCTTATCCCAAGGATCAAATGATACCTACGACTACATTGTTGTAGGTAGTGGTCCAGGCGGTGGCCCGCTGGCTGTCAACCTCGCCAAAGCCGGTTTCAAGACTCTGTTGCTTGAAGCTGGCGATGACGAGAGCGCCGAAAAACGAACGCAAGCTCTCGCCCTCTCGGAAGTGCCTATTCCCGCAAACCTCGGCTGGTCATTCTGGGCTCGCCATTACGATGACGACGAGCAAACCAAGAGGTATCAGCGACTCACTTGGAGACTTCCAAACGGAGACCTTTGGGTTGGTCCCGGTAGTTCTGCCCCGGCTGGTGCAGAAATGCTCGGTGTCCAATATCCTCGCGGTGCTACCTTGGGAGGTTCGACTCTGGTGAATGCAGGGTTCAACATTCTTCCCAGTGAACGAGATTGGAGTCAGATCGAAGCCCTTACTGGCGACTCTTCTTGGAAGTGAGTCACGATGAAACTTAATACTTTCGGAAACAGATATTCTGACGTAAACATTAGTCCCGAACGGATGAGAGAGATCTTCGTCAAGACAGAGAAAAATTTGTATCTTCCACGCGGAACACCTGGACACGGATTTGATGGTTACCTACAATTAAATGAAGGGAATGGAACGGTATTCACTACCTCGCCTCACTCGTCGGAGATATACAGATCTTTAGTGTCCGAAGTTGGACAGAATCCTGATGAGCTGGAACAACTCTTCGATACGGACCCTAATCAGCTACGCTCGGACAGGGACCAAACCGTTGGCCTTTTTGGAGGAGTTTTTCACGCCAATAGAACTTGGGGTCGTTACAGCGTTAGAGACCATGTCCTCACTACTCTACGTGCTGTCGATGCCACCGGAAGGAAGAGGTATCCGTTAGAAGTTCGATTGAACTCTTTGGCCAGCAAAGTACTCTTCGAAGATTCCGTCAACGGAAATGCTCCCCGCGCGATTGGCGTCGAATACCTTGAAGGCAAGAGCATCTATCAAGGAGATCTGCGTTACAATGCATCAAACGATGCGATTACCAAGCAAGTATATGCCAACAAAGAGGTCATCGTTAGCGGAGGAACGTTCAACACGCCTCAACTCCTTTTGTTGAGTGGTGTCGGTCCAGCTGCCGATCTAGAAGCACTTAATATCACAGTCGTGGCGGATCTTCCTGGAGTCGGACGTAACATGCAAGACCACAACGAGATTGCCACTATCGGGCTCGCTGCACAAAATATCAGTGTCGATGGCGGTTCAGGGTTCCCTCGATCACAGTGCACACCTCGTGCCCCTAACGACCCGTGTTACGATCTCTGGCAACAAGGACATGGCCCATACGCCGAGGGCAGCATCATGGGAAGCATGTTCTTTTTGAAGACGAACCACTCTAGCACTGGCGAGCGCGATATCGGCATGTGGTCTGGACCTGTGGGTGTTCGAGGTTTTTGGCCTCAAACCCCGAACCAGTCATTCATTGATCCTCCTAACACGTTTGGATTCCACACCGTCCATATGCACGGCAGCAACCGCGCTGGCTATGTGAAGCTCCGGTCAGCCGACCCAACGGCTCAACCCGAAATCAACTTCCGTCACTTCTCCGACGAGGGCGCAGACCAGGATATCGCTGCCATCAAGGAAGCCGTAGCGTTCTTTCGACGAGTCCATGCTGGTGTGGCAGCACCCGTTGGCCCAAATGAAGTCATCTGGCCTACCTGTTCCGGCAGTGTCAGCGCTGACGGCAGTTGCTCAGATGAAGCTAATGACGAGCAATTCATTCGAGATAACAACTATGGTCATCATGCCACGAGTACCAGCTCTATTGGATCAGACGACGATCCAAACGCCGTTCTTGACTCCAAGTTCCGTGTTCGTGGCGTGGAGGGTCTTCGTGTTGTCGACGCAAGTGCGTTCCCTCGAGCTCCAGGTGCATTCCCGGTTCTTGCGGTGTTTATGCTTAGCGAGAAAGCAGCACTTGACATTCTCTCTACGCAGTAGAAGAGCTGAAGGTGCTGGTTGGGAACAAAGTGTTGTAGTGGGGTATATCGGAGTTTCCCATTGGAACAGGTGCTTCATGTACTTACCTATATCTATAAATAATACAAGAAGCGACTGAGCTACTTGTTTACTCGCTATCGCATGTGAGCGTGTGATGTGGCTGCAGTGTTTCCTCCTTGGCTCAGTTTAATTGGGTATGTTAGCGCCATAACGGGCCTTTTCTGGTGAAGAGCTGAGCTCGTGAATCGAAGTATATATACACCCATATCTGTCCTTCTTTATTCCTGTCCCTTATCCCACTATATCTGTTCTGCTGGAGCTTTCCCTAGTGTCTCTGCTTCTGAAAAACCACCGTGTCACAGTCGGCTCGAGGCTTCTTCCATCAGCGCGTTACTACAACACCACGCTCAAGAAGCTGCCTGACTTTCATATCGTAAGTCGCAACCTGATGCATCTAGCAGGTATACTGATCCAATGGCATAGAACCCGTACCACACCACATGGGCGAAACCTCAGTCCGCGACGCACTTGTGGCATTTGCCGCGGAGCGTGATTGGGAGCAATTCCACACTCCGGAGAACCTCGCGAAAAGCATATCGATCGAAGCGGCAGAGTTGCTCGAGTGCTTCCAGTGGAGCGCAGACGCTGAACCGAAGCGCGTGCGTGAGGAACTTGCAGACGTCCTCACGTATTGTCATCTGCTCGCTATTCGCATTGGAGCCGATCCAGATCAGATTGTGCTAGAAAAGCTCGAAGTCACCCGCAAGAAGTACCCCGTAGATAAGGCCCGAGGTGTTAGTACAAAATATGACAAGCTTCCAAATAGCTCGGGTTGAGTTCTCCAGACCTGCCGTTGCTACGTGGAGGTCGCAAGATGAGAAACATGGGAACTGGCCTGTGGTATATGTGTTAGATGACCATGGCTACCCAGGCGGGAGGAATTCAAATAGTGTACTGAGGGATATCTACGTCGGAGAGTCGCTCAACGCTGTCAGTCGATTACGACAACACCTCGAAACACCAGCTAAACAACACCTGAAAAACGCTAGGGTCATTCTGCATGAGAAATACAACAAGTCAGTCTGTCTAGATTTGGAATCCTATCTCATCAGGATGATGGCCGGTGACGGCGCGAATCAAGTACTTAATCGGAACAACGGCATTACCGACGCGCAGTACTACCAGAGAGAAGCATATCGCGCAGGATTTCGCACTGTCTTCGAACAACTCAAATCTGACGGAGTGTTCACTCGAAGTATCCCAGAAATCGAGAACAGCAGTCTCTTCAAGCTTTCTCCTTACAAAGCACTTACGGAAGATCAAGCAGATTCCGTCGAAGAGATTCTTACCAGGTTCTTTGTCGATCTGTCAACGGGCGGGAGAAGCAAGATCGTAATACAAGGCGATCCAGGTACCGGCAAGACGGTCGTGGCTATATACTTGATCAAACTCCTTGTCGATATTGCAGCCCTCAACTCACTTGATGATCTCGACAGCGACTCACGGTTCTTTGAATTTTTTACTGCAGCTAATCAGCGTCTCCTCCAAGATTGCAGAATTGGGCTGGTTGTTCCGCAGCAGTCATTACGCGGTACAATCAAAGATGTTTTCCGAAAGACGCGCGGGCTCCATTCGGACATGGTCATGACACCTTTCCAAGTAGGAGAAGCAGACGGCATTTTCGACTTGCTGATAGTCGACGAGACCCACCGACTCAATCAGCGCGCTAATCAACCATCGGGGGTACTTAATGGGAAGTTTACAACCATTACAAGGGAGCTTTTTGGCAGCGACGACTTTAGTAAGACGCAGCTTGACTGGATCACGGCGAAGAGCAGGCAGCAGATCTTTCTTCTAGATGCAATGCAGAGCGTTCGACCAGCCGATCTTCCACAAGAGCTGCTCTCAGGTCTCGTTTCCGATACGCGTGCAACGGGCCAGCATTTCCAGCTCCGCACTCAGATGCGCGTACAAGCGGGTTCGGATTTTGTGTCTTACATTCGATGGATCTTTGATCCCAACCCCCTCTCAGTCCCGCGAGCACGATTGAGTCTCGGAGAATACGATTTCCGCGCCTTCGACACTGTTGAAGAAATGCGTGATGAAATTTTCCAACGGAATGCTGAAGCTGGACTTTCCCGCATGGTTGCAGGCTATGCTTGGGAGTGGAAGACGCAAAAGGACAAGACGGCGTTCGATATTGAGATCGGTGACACGAGACTCCGCTGGAACAGTACGCCAACAGATTGGGTATCGTCCGAACATGCGCTGCAGGAAGTAGGGTCGGTGCACACGGTGCAGGGTTATGATTTGAACTATGTTGGCGTCATAATCGGGCTGGACTTGCGCTTCGATCCGGCCCGAAGGCGGCTTTATGTCGATCGTGATTCGTACTTTGACAAAAAGGGCAAGGAGAATAATCGCGCGCTTGGTAGGAAATACTCCGATGACAACTTGCTGCGATTCATAACTCAGATTTATGCTGTGCTTTTGACACGGGGCATTCGCGGTACATATGTGTATGCATGCGATCCCGGCTTACGAGCATACCTCTCCGACTTCATTCCATCAAGTTCGGGAAATCCTGTCAACTCGGCTCTTAACTCCGACAGCTACCAGATTATCTAAGAAGTAAATATAATAAATTACCTAAACTTCTAGAAAGGCTAGGTAGAAGATTAGCATAGTAATCTCTAAAAGAACTCTTAGTGTTATTTGAGAGGGTGCGCAGTGCCAATATTAGCAATCTAGCTAGTTGGCTATGCATGCATAGTTGATCGAGTTGAAACGAATACATTCCTAAACGTCATTCTTCCGACCGAGGGCTGCGCATTGAGGAGTACAACAAGGCATAATGAAAAACCGCGATTCTTGCATACAAGCATATGCACACCATACCAAGCCAAACGGTATTCGCTCTTACGGCCTTTGGTGTGGAAGTAGCTCGTGCATCAACTTTCCCATCCGGTTTCTCAGGGTGGCAGGGTGTAGAGAAGCACATTTCGTGGTTGTCATTCCCTATAGTTTGTGGGCTATGGTGTACATGGAGACATAGTGCCGTGATGCTCTTTATGTTTCATCTAGGCGCTGTCGCTCTCCGTCGTTCATCGTCACCACTGTGCCGAGACTGGGCAATCTCAGGCATTGAGTTATCCGAGTGATGAACGCAGATACTCGGCACCCTAGTTATCAACTCATCTCTTGGGTAGTCGAGATCGCCATACTCTGTGGGACTTTGGGATATAGCACTTGTTGAGCCAGATACCGCAACGCCTGTGTCCAGCATGCTCGTGTCCAGTGGTTGTAGCTCATGACTGAGCCAGATTCTCTTTTGGTCGCGCATAGACAAATCGATCTCACTGAGCCTCGCTCGAATCTCGCTCGCTCCAAGTCTTCGATTGGGGTCCTGCACAACAACTTCTTTGATGAGGTCGACACAGGAACTTATCCAATGGTTGTTTTCCGGAATACGCTTGTCTCCATGAGCTTCGCTTGGTAGCTTCGTGAGGTGGTTAAGAAACTGGGGCTTAACATCCTTAGATTCGTGGTCGTAGAACCGGTGGTCTTGCGGCTCCCGTTGACCGGGCTGCTCACTTTTTCCAAGTGAATCGCGGAATTTTTCAACCAGCTGACAGTCCAACTTAACAGCATAGGTGACGATCTCAGACAGAACGCATCCGAAAGACCACACGTCAGCTCTTCTACAGTCTACTAGTTTTGGGGTAGTCTGGTCCCACTCTGGTGCCGTGTACTGGCCCGGGTCCCGTGTGGGCATGGCATTTGACACAGAGGGAGGCCTGTCAGTCCTATGGGTCTTCTGTGGATTAGAAGGACTCAGTGCAGCGCTATCTACGCTCAAGTGTTTGCTGTGGCTAGCATATGGTCGCTTGAGCTTAACGACCGAGAGTCCAAAATCGGCAAGCTTCCACTGTCCGACAGGGAACCTATCCTGCCTGTTGGTAGTCTCGGGGTAGACCACTAAAATGTTTTCCGGTTTGATGTCGTTATGGGAGAGTGATACATGGGACTCAGCGAAAAGTCGGTTATGAAGATAGTCCAATGCGTCGGCAAGATTAACGCTCTCTGAAATCAGATCGCCAGGCCACATATTTGCAGAATCTGTTCTTTCAGGGCCTGCTGTTGCATGGCGTTTTTCTCTCAGACTTCGAGGCATGTTCGTCAGGAAGACATTGAGGTCGTACGCGGCCAACTCGTAAACGATATGATAGACATCGCCCTTAGTCGATTGTTCAACCATCGTGACGATATTGACCATGATTCTTTTGTGATCACTGAGACATTCGCGCAGTTCTTTCAGGTTTTTGAACTCGTCTTGGCGTGCATCTACCCCAGACAAGGTCTTAACGGCGACAGCTTTGGCCTAGCGGGATGGTTAGCGAGGCATGAGAGGCCCTAGACTGGCAGTAGCAACTCACTCTGGAGTTGACAGTGTAGTCTTGATATTGTAAGAAGCCTTTTGCCACTGTTCGCTTCTCGACCTTTCCAAAAGCACCCTGCCCTATGGACTCAGGGTTATCGACCCAGGGGAGCCGCTTTTCACTGTGCAGTTTAAACTCATCTTCTTGTTGCGGAATCCGAATCGGACAAAAGGCGAATTGTGCTGCATGAAAGTTGGATCCTGTTACTCCACCCAAGAAATCCTCCTCTTGCAATTCCTCTAGATCAAAAGGGAGATGCTTATCTCGCCGGTCTACCCCATTAATGAAGATAGTGTGAAACTGGTCCCATCTGCCAAAGTCGATACGTATCAAGACTGACATGATCTGAACGAACTGATCCATGAAGTCGTTTCTTTCCCATGCCAAGTCGTACCAGACTTGGCTCGTGTAAATTCTGCGATAATGGGTGCAAGCCCAGAGGCGTTTGACCTCGTCAGGGAGTATTATGGGCTTGCCTTTCTCGCCGACTTCGTTGGATTTCAATTCCTTGAAAAGTTCGTACTTTATCTTTTCGATGTCAACAGATTCCCCATCGGCTTGCAGTGTGGTGCTGATTTTGTCGTCTGCGTCAAGTTGTTCTTGATCGCGTGCTTTGGTGGACTTCGGCTTTGCCTTCCTAGGATCGCCTAGATGTTCTCCATTTGGTAGGGGGGGTACGAGCGCTTCCTCTCCATTGGGTATATCATGCTTGTTATGCAAGCTTGAGAAACACTGGCCCATGTTGAAAGATAGTGAGGTAGTGCAGACCGCAGTTGAGTAAGGATTGACCAACTTAATGTATCACTGCGGCAGATTCAGGGAACGTGCGTTCTCTCCAAGTCTTCATCTCGAGGCTGCGGTCATAACGAACTATCAGCTGCCATTTTCGTCCTCTGCTTTACATCGCCACGATACGAATGCTACTCAAGCCAATCACAAATAGCGGCACAAGCATCTGTCGCCTAAGTTATCGCCCTTCACCATGGACTCTGCCTCCACGATAAATCGTGCATTGAGTGTGGTGGGGGCCATCGCATACCATTAGCTGCGACTCAGCCTACAAGGCTCTGGACGAGGTACTGGGCCCGGTGACAGGACCCACGGCCGCCGGAAATGGAAAGCGCGTCGCAGGCTACGTGAGCTGAGAACGCCAGAAAAAAGCAAATATGCAGCCTGCTGCACATTAGCCAATCGCGACAGATAGCCGCCCGCTTCTCGCTGCAGGCAAATGGTTCTATCTCATGCACAATTGAAGCACAAGCGACAGGACCATCAGACGGATGAGGCTCTGTTCCTCAGGTTTGACATAAATGCACTCATTTGGCTATCCAAGGCTGATTCTCTTGAGAGTCAGTAACCCGAATCAGCCTTGTCCAATCGTTCATCCACAACACTTCCTGCTGACCTTCAAGCCCCAATCAAAAGGCTGAGATGGCTCGTCAGCCTAAGCACAATGTTGTCGAAGAGAAAACATCGGGATATATAACACGAAAGAAGCTGGAAGCGTTCTTACAGGAGAGATACCCAAATGTCTCATCTATTGATGAATTCGACATCAAAGTACGTCTCACCCCATAATAGCATGTATACTTACAAGGCTGAATAACCAAGGAAAAACGTGATAAGTGGGAATTCTATGCGCCGGACGAGATCCCCGAGGTACGGACACGTGCATTCCTCCGTAGCTGTTAACACGAGTACTAACGACGTGACATATGAAGGCAGACCTCCGGTGAGCCTTCTCGATGAGACTCGAACTTCCAACTGATTTGTGCAGAGCTTTGAAGAAGAAGGAGCGATGAACGAATGATCTAAAGCAATAAGCGAATGGGCTGGTCATAGATCTTGGCGCTACGTCACCGATAGCTACGTAATCTATTGAATCTTGTTCAATTCACCAATCATAAGTTGTAACCCTTCACCGGAGTACCACACTTCTTGTAAATCGTGGCTACGAGAGTCGCGTTGTCCTATACAAGATACGTCTTTTGGCGCGGTGTCTTGTGACGAAAACTATGAAACGCGTCCTGCGGTCAGGCTCAGGACAGCTGTACACAAAATGCGATCTTGCGTCTTCTTGACTGGATCTTGGGATGGAAGGCAGACTCACAAACGAGTGACAGGTCAGCCTATCCTTTCGCTAAGGAACGATCAGGGCGAGATCATTACTTTTGCGTGGAGGCAAGATCACGCAACCGTCCATTGGCTGAGGCTGCATGCGTAGGCTTACACTGCCTCAGCCTTGTGGAATGGCGCGTTCATCTCATTAGCCTCCGGGTGCCCCTCCACGGAGACGATGATAGTTCAGTTGCTTTCACCCGTTCTCGTTATGGAACTGCCATCGGATTTTGCTAGCAGAAATGCATATTACGACGACTGGGAAGTACCACTTCAGCGGATATATGCCAACCAGAAACAGCTGTTTGACGATATGGGACCATTCGACGTGCGCCTCCTTCGTATGGGTAAGCTGGTATCCTTGCGTATACCTATTTTGAGAGAAATATACTCATCAAATGCAGATAGACAACAAGATACAATCTTACGTCCAAAAGCGCTGTTCGAGCTTGGGGAACTCCTGCAGAAAACTAGCGGCGATGGTTTCCGGATTCTGTACGTGCCCGAACACTAGAACCACAAGAAGCTAACGTGAAGCATAGTTCCTTCTGCCAGGAGTTCTCGTTGTCGCCCTTGATGTGCTCCAAGGAAGCGATGCTGACAGTAATAAAAACGTGGCAGATTTCCAGCATGTTTGTAGATGTCCTCCTAAAGTTCGGTGATCAGCCCCAGGTTTTTCAGGAGTCTTCAGGGTTTCGGCAGTTGTGTCAATCGAGGGATCAGTCGTTTGGTGAGCTCTCATGATACCCTGTGTCATGGTTCTTGGGAACTGTGCTAATGAAGCTCCATAACAGAGTTATGTTACCAGTTCATGTATGTCGAACGGAATGGGAGGCGACCGCCACGAGATACTTGGTCGTTCAGACAAACGGGTGTTATGCATAAATTCTCATTTGAAAGTCGTAGTAGCCAGATTGTTATAATCCATCCCAGCGATGACGCGGTGGCACAGTCAAAACTAGAAGCTATGGCGGAGTCTTCGCATAGAGCACAGTTAACACGACATCCATTGACCGTTCACTTGATAATCATCTGGTCGTATCTGGCGAACTGGCAAGATCATATAGAGAGCCTTGCCAGCGATTTGGAGCAAATTGTAAGCACGTATCGTACCCATATACAGGCAAAGCTCACAAACGACAGCGACGACGCATCGACGTGGCCGACATCTCTGAGCCAGATGCGATCCCTGCTATCAACCCTGAGCGCCTCCAAACGCTTCGACACATCGAAGATAAGATAGTGTGTAAAGCATGCAAATGTCTTCGCAGCAACATTGTGCTCGTAAAGACCTTGATGAGCATCAACACAGCATTTGCGACCAAAATTCCGTCCCTGGGAGAAAGCTCGTATAGCGTGCATCAGGAATTGCAAATCATGGAGCATCGCTTGGAAAGTCACATCAATGCAGCAGAAACACTAGCGCAACGTGTACAAGCAACATTAGGCTTGGTGAGAAAGACAAACTGACAAACACAAGCGATGACTGACTTGTTTACAGCTCACCAATCTTCTCGATATTGGAAATCAGGCAAACTCTAGGGAGATAAGCACGCGAATACTGCGTTTGACACAAGAAGGTGTTGATGATAATGCTACCGTTAAGGTCATCACTGTGTTCACATTGATATATCTACCTGCTTCGTTCGTAGCTGTAAGCTTGTTCTATCCTCATATATGTGCTTGATAGTTTCTAATCTGCGTATCTAGTCGTTCCTCGGCATGAATGTTTTCGACTTCAAAAGCGAAGACGGCTCTTTACGGGCAAGCCCACAATTCTGGATCTACGTAGTAACGACCGTGCCATTGACGATGCTCACCGTTGGCGCATGGTACCTGTACAAGACCAGACATAACAAGTTGAGGAAGGCAAAATCGTTCGCCGAGAGTGTTTGAACTGTTGCAATCTTCTGGCGGCCTACGGAATAATCCGACCAAAGGACACTACCTCAAATGCGAGCTAGATTTTACTTAATCTTTTGTTACAACCGCAACATAATCAAAGCCTTTGTCCGGGTCGTACCTTATCATGCCGGAATGGGTTGATATCGTACTCTTCTCCTCAAGATGTCGAAGGTGTCTGATTCCCTGAAGTGCCAGATAGTCCCTGAAAATAGCAACAATGCGATCGCTATTCCTTGTGCGGGAGCAGCGAGTATTCCTCGAACTACCAAAACAAGGCTGATGAGTGTAAATGATAGCGGGATGCCGATGAAGGCTTTGTAGGGTCGATGGAGATGAGGTTGCTTCACACGCATATGAAGAAGGCCCATAACAGCGAAGAAGAAGAAGACGTACTCCGCTATACCTGTTTTCGAAGATTCGTCAATAACCTTAAATTGACACCAATGCGGTGCAAGCGTTAAAACTTACCTATGAACGTGACAAGAGCGCTGAAGGTACCAACTAGTATGTATACTATTGTGAGGCAACCATTAAAAAGCATAGCTTTGCTATGGGCAGTCAGACTATATTACGGAAATGGTTGCTCATTGTACTCACATTGGAGTTTGCCAGAAAGGACCCTCTCCGAAAAGACTCAGTAGCTTTGAAGACAGGCTACAATCTCGAGGAGCGTCTTGTAGCTGATGATCTTGAGGTTGCCCATTCTGGCTGTGGCCATGTCCTGGAAGTAATTTCGGGAGATAGCCCTTATTCACTGCACTGATCGTGAGTCTCGCACTTGTAAACACGTTGATGTTAATTGACCCGAGGCAAGCAACGGAGATGAGCAAAGCAAAAATTACGGCACCGGACCTGCCCAAAACATTTTGGCCGGCCGTCTGCATAGGCGTATGTTAGATCAGAGAATTATGTGCCGAACATACGAGTCTCGAGGCACTCACCTCCGCGACTGTGTCGCTGGCTCCAATCACGTTCCATGGTATCAGGATGTAGTAGGACAAGTTGGCGCAAAGGAAGCATACTATGACAGCTGGGACCGCTGTGTGAATCGCGGCAGGCAAGTCCTTGGCTGCATCTTGCATCTCGCCTGCTACAATGTTTGCCTACAAGTATTCGTCAGTGCGCGCGATTTGAAAGCCTTTCATAACTCTCACATTGTCCCATCCGGCATATGCCCAGAGTCCGGCGTAGATCGCCATTGTGATTTCTCCAATCTTGCTCCATTGAGAAGCACTGTTCCAGTCGATGAATGAAAAGTCCTCTCCTTCATTGCGATATTGAAACCAATTCTTCGTGATCCAGTCGCGGTTGGGCGTATCTGTCCCTACGTGAAACCCAAACACGATGAACACAAGACAGCACACCAATAGCAACGCCACTGTGAGCAACTTGATGATGAGGAAAACGTTCGCAAGACGAGAAGTTGCTCTGGTACTGATTGAATTAACAAATATCATCATTGCCAGAGCCGATGTGGCAATGATTTTGTTTAGCCAGAATGGCTCTTCGTCGTTGGCTGGCAGAAAAACCTCGGTCCAGTACTTCGCGCATATGATGCTCAAGATGGCCATGGAGGACGGCTTGATGGCAAAGATCCATATCCAAGATGCAAGAAATGCCATGTAAGAGCCGTACATCTCGTGGAGGTACTCCTGTAGGCCGCCATTCACAGGCATGGCCGCACCTAATTCAGCAAAGGACGCTGCTCCAGCCCACGCAACTGCGCCGCATATTGCCCAGATGATAAGCGATGCGCCCGGCGAAGGAGAGTGATTGTTGACCTGTGATGGAGAGGAGAACACGCCAGATCCAACCTGAAGGCTCACAAGTAAGGTGAAGGCGTCGTAGAATGTGAGTCGTGAGGCTGTGGACGGTGGGTGCTGATCCTCCAATGACCCTGAGTCGCCGCTGTCAGAAGAAGTCGTGATTTCTCTGTCGATGTCCATTGCGCGGTGGTTTCGATAATTGTGGTTTGTTGTGCTAGATTGCCAACTAGATGGTAGCGTGGAAGGGATCAGCCGCTCGGGGCGGGACGCAAACCAGGGGAGTCCGCGATGGACCCACCGGCGCACCTAGCGCTGCTCGCGTAGGCCATCAGATCACAGCTGACAGCGCCAACCACCTCTGAACAACGTTCCACTCAGAAGGCCAAATCCCGCATTACCGGGATATCGATAAGATATGTCAATACCGCCTCGTCCACTCATGCCGCGCGTCATGCGCGTTGTTCGAGCACCAGATTCCCTCGAGCATATTCACGAACTCATTGCTCATCGCCAACGACGGCACTTCATTTTTGTTTCACTTGTGAAGTGCTTGGATGGCTTACCGATTTTGCTCAATTGTTTCAGCTATATCGCCCTGGACCGTTCAGAGTCACCAACGGAATATCGGCGCAAATGGCGCAGTCACATCAGAAGTTGAGGTGTGCAGCAAGGTTGGCATCGATTTACTTCGCGATGGAGGCAGTGCAGCCGACGCAGTAAGTCACTTGTACAGGCGGAACATCGCTGTCTGATTCCAATAGGCCATTGGCACAACGCTGTGTGTTGGTGTTGTAGGTGAGTAAGCGAAAGTTGTGTCGTCTCGTCACTATTAAGTACTAACAGTTTCTACACCAAGGCAAACCTCTCCACCAAGTCTCCACCACTCATCCACCCACACTCTCCCAAATCTTTCTCACCAAAAGGGATCTTTCCCAACCTCTCATATACATTCTGCTTGCCCTTTGTTTCCGCAACAACAATCCCATGATAAGACACGCTCGACTCCCAGATTTCCTTATTGTCCTCTGCATGAACATGCTTCAAAAGCACCGCTACCCACAGCTCCCTACCCTTTGCTCTTTCCGCATGGTCTGCAGAATCGAAGATTACATAATTGTACTCGCGGCTCTCCACATCGGCGTTTTGTGTTCGTACTTTGGCTCCTTTATAGTTCTTGGGCCATTCCACTCCCTCTTCATCTTCGCTCGAAAAGGGGAAAAGTCGTTCCAGCGGAGCGCTAATATCCAACTGCCCGTCCGTGACCTCGCCGAAAGGGTTCTCTTCGTTCTTCAAGTTGGTCCAAGCATCATGTATTGTGGCAAGACTGACCCAATCCCCCTTGTCAAATCCCATACCAGGACTAAACATGCCGAAAGAACCATCGATGGCGGCCCACGACCAAGATGGGGCGCGGTACGTGTTTGGGACGGTTGGATGACCGGTCGCCTGCCATATAAGTGATTGGAGGAGTGTGGAACGCCAGTGACCGGCGAGATATGTGTCGCCCGTGATGTCTTGGTAGGTGCGAGCGAAACCAGAGAGGGCAGGGAGCTTGTCCGAGGCGTTTGTTAGTTGGCGTTTGTTGTAGTTAGATAGTACGGAGTTCCATTGGCGTTCCATGGGCTCTGGTTCTGCGGGATCGATCTCGTCGAGGCTGGTATCGTTTGAGATTGCTGGAGAAGAGCCAGGAGGAGTGGTTGGGAAGAGCGTATCCTTCCTGCCCTCCATCAAGAAACCGCTTTCACCCTTGAACCCACAGTAACATTCGAAGAACATCTCCTTGCTTCCAAAGTGCAGAATGCGGGGTGCGAGCCAGCGTTCCTGGAGTGCCCATCCTCGTTGGGTCAATGGCTCGTTCTTGAGTAGTTCGTAAGGACCTGACCAGGCAGGGAATCTAGTAACCTCCTTAGAATAGGAGTATACGAGCAGAGTTCCTTTAGTTCCCTCTGTAGAAGTGTAGGGAAAGGATGAGTAAGTTGGTGCTGCGCGGGTGGGAGAGAATATTGATAGACCGGCGTTAGACGAAGCAGAACCTGTTGCTGAGAGCATTATATAGGCGTTTGAGTAGACTGAAGACATCCGGGAGGTCTCACGGGACCAGTCTGAAGAGTCGTCTTGGCAGATACTGGGGTTGTCAGTTCAATGCTGGCGATACAAAGATAGAAGTCTGACTTACCAGAGTGAGTCAACCCATAAGTATCCGATTCCCATTTCTCGTGCCACGAATATGGCATCCTGGAACGTCTCAGATAGCTTGTCGATATCGATGCCCTCCTTGTTTGCTTCGATGTTTGCTTTCGTAGTTGTGAACGGGCTTGATTCGCCCCAGACGTAGCTCAGTGCCGCATAGCGTCCTAGCTCTCCCTCCGCGGGCTCATACAAGGATACCTTGTGGGATGCCGAGCTTCTTATATCTAGTACGCGAGCTGGAAGGAGTGCGGCATCAACATGACAGCGGCTATCCGTCCGCTGTTTATCGCAATCGCGCACCCAACTCAGAGCATGCTGAAGCGTGTGCTGAGAGTCGGAGAGGATCTTTCGTCCCCTGATGATGCTGGTGAGCGGGTCCTTATCTGTAAGACTGTCAGCTCGATTCGACCATGTCACAAGCTTGTACAGAGCTTACAATCAACACAAACACCTACGGCAGCAACAACCCAGATCTCGAACGGTGCTTTCGTATCGGCCGACACTATCATGAAGCCCCCAGTCTCACCCACACCCCTCACGGCGAACATCCTCCAATCTGGTCCTCCGCTCCTCTCTCTATAAGCACTAGTATCGTTCTTCGCTTTAAAGAACTCGGTTTTGAATTGCGCGACATCGCGTTGTACGACTGTGCAGATTGCGCAGTTGTCCGCGCAAGCGGCTTCTAGTGCCTCGAGAGACTGATGGTAAGGCAGCCCCAGAGGTTCAGAGTCGTGTTTCGGGTCTTCCCTGTCCTCCTTCCATCCGCCGATACGAAGCTTGTGAATGTTGGAGACCAGGGAAGGATATGTTTTGGAGGTTACAGGGTAGACAGTGTAGTTTGGCGATAAGTTTGGGAAGTCAAGGATGTCGAACGACTGGCAGAGATTGCAGAGCGACATTGTGGATTTGAAGTTTCTCTGTTTCAGAGCTCTTTAATATTTGTGATATGATGAGTGTTGGTCTTCGTTCAAGTTGGCGTTCTTGGTTCCTCCGCGGGCATCATAACTAGGCAGCCGTGGTGGCGAAAAAATAGCAGGAGGCTACGCATGTCCGTTGGATCATCCATGCGCGGCATTTCTATTGGACGCCAAGATCTCGGGAGCGCCACGTTCGATACATGATTGGTGTTGTTCGGTGCTTGACTGTCGCGAAATGGTGTCTTGTGGGGAAGGATCAGCTATTGGAAGTAATACTTGGTACACCAATCCGTCTTCCAATGCTTACTGTCTCTATATTAAGGCGCCAGTCGTCCATCTGTACCATGGCAAAAGATGTCATCCACAAATTACGATGGCTGTCAGGCAGCTACACTTGTATCACCGCAACCTGAACTCTTCTGCTCTGTCCTGATTATATGCAACGTATTCTTCGCACAGAAGAATTTGTGAATCTTCGAAGGGCCTAAATTCGTCGGTGAACATGTGACAATCACCACTTACAAGCACCCAGCTTCCATCTGGAAATGGTCGTACAACACACCCTGATATGGCTCCCGATAGAATGATGATCATATCCCCACATCGTACAGCTTCTGGGATAATAACCAACTCACCGTTGTCCATTAGACATATCCTACATTGCTGAAGGGATTCAAAAAGCTGGATGATTGTATAGCCATCATCGAAAGCGTTATCCTTGCCATGTTAAACCAAAAGTTCATCGCGTGCTAAAGAGAGGCCGACTTACCTGGATCCCTCCAGAATATCGGCTCAGGTGCATGTGGAGTTGTTCACCATCTAGAAGGGACATGACTACCACCAAATTAACACTGCTTGTACCATGCGCACATTCTGGTCATACCGTCTTTGATAGTTTTACCCAAATGGGCTAATACTGTAGGATCATCTCTTGTGCCTTCTGAGGGGACATAGCGGCTGAGAGAGATGAAGCTGCAGTACAATCTCTTCATCTGTATCTCGGCGTCATCTATATCGACAAACTGAAAGACTTGGCTTGTTTCGACTATTTGCGCATGTCTACAACCTGTGACAAACAGTTCTAAGCGACCCTCACGGCTCTCACCCACGGAAGAGCATATTGCATACTTTTCATTGTCAGGTGCGTAGAAACGCGGTCCGGATTGCCCGCCGCCTGTGCCAAGGCTTTCATATTCAAAATACTGCCTCTGCAATGGAAGATTTTGAGACCAATCAGGAATCCACGAAGGCATCTTCTTGTCGTGTGGATGTCGAATAGCGGCGAGCAATCGAAGCCCTAGCACAGGTAACAGGAAGGTGGCTACATGGGTGTAACACTCCTCTATACTCTGCATGTAGTTGATCAAATGATTCGTCTCTGCTTTTCCAGGACCCAACAAAGACATCAGCGCGAAGACTCTGTCTTTGGGGTCGGTCGCTAGGCAATCTCTGGTTTTGTACAGTCTGTTCCATAAGTTGAACTGCGAAGTCGAGAAAACATGAGGTGGGTATTTGATCCATCTCGAGGCCACGGGCTCGAATCGTTTGGTCATCAAAGTTGAAGAGTAACCGTAGGTCAGTCCGACGAGACTTGTATGTGAGAAGCTAGCAGAGCCGCAGATGAACTCGACGAAACTTTTAGCATAGACTTCTTGTAAAACCCAAACCCTCGTAAACCATGGATCTCGAAACAGTTCTTCCAATAGCGTGACTATGGCACCACCCGGACGGTCTCGGTCACAACGTCCTGTACGCCGAACCTCTTCATCTGCTGTCGCCAATTCTTCGAATAGAGCACTGCTGTTCGTATTCGGTTCGCTTAAGACAGCTAAGACAGTGGATGCGCAATTGTAGATTCTGTCCATTATGCGAACCTGACTGGCTCGTTCTTGGAGGTTGTCCTGATTGATACAGATAGCGTCGATCCATAGCAAGCGATCTCTATGTACGCGCCGTAAGCGCCAAAGAACGTTGTAACAATTCGGTCTGACAGACAGCTTCCTTGTGCCACGATTGAAATAGATCGATCGCATTCTAGTGGTCTCGCCCCAAGTATAGGATACCGCTTCATATTCGAGTGACTCGTCGGAGAGTCGCACGTGTTGGATCGTACATCTGATAGGATCTGAATTTGTACCGTCCACACTTGGATGCAAGACAAGGAGACGAATCGAGTCGTCATGCTGTAATGGCTGGTATCGATAGAACAGCATAGTAGGGGTGTGCAGGCGCAAGGAGAGATTACAAGTGCTAAGGTTGAATTTAGAGAAGTGTCGACGGTTAAACAGTAGTGTTGCCCCACCAGCACGCTTGATTAGACTACGCAAGGCTCGCACAATCCTGCGCTATGAATGAGCTCGTTGTATCTGAGTTATCCGCCCCTCTCCACGTTGACATCGTACCCAGCATTCTCTGTTGTAATGTAAACAGAACAGTCATTCCGTATTTTCCTGGGGCAGATCTTAGTAGAGGTAGAGTTCAGGAAGAAAAGGTTTCTCCTCAGAGTCGCAGTCATGTTGTAGTGTCTTATTATCGACTGCATACATCCTGCAGCAATGCAGCATCGTAGACGCCTGTTCATGTTGCAGCCAGCATCAATCTATTAGGGGTTGGCAGTCAAGTACTCAGCAAGCGTCATCGGCGCGCAGCCAGTAACGGATTGAATTGCATTAGAAACGGGCGCCATAACGTTGCTCTTAATGGCAATGTAGGTGCTGACCCAGGCGTCGACCTGCCAGTCCGGTACACCGTAGTTTGCGCGAGACGCATAGGCCGCTTCGATGGTCTCATTGTGGAACCGTACGTCGCGACCGCGAACTGCGCTAATGATCTCAGCGACATCCGACATGGACAGTGCCTCACGACCAGTGACATCATATGTAACTCCAGCGTGCGCACCTGGGTCGGCGAGCACAGCAGCGGCAAGGCGAGCGACGTCCTCGCGGGCGACGATCGAAACGCGACCGCTGCCTGCCGGCCCGCGAATGACACCGTCCGCGCCGACTAGGGATTCCATAAAGTCGATGTAGGAATTATCGCGCAGAAAAGTCCAGCGCATGCCGCTGGCCTTGATATATTCCTCCGTTACGTAGTGGTCGCGTGCGAGCGTGAAGACGGCATCTGGTGCAGCGGCTATGTAGGAGGTGTAGACGATGTGCTTTACGCCGGCTTTCACGGCGGCATCGACAAAGGATCGGTGTTGGTTGAGACGTTCTTCGCTCTCAGAGGCTGAGACCATTAAGAGCGTGTGTACGCCCTTTAGTGCTGCGCTGGCGGCGGCATGGTCGCTGTAGCCGGCCTGGTGTATCTCGCTGTGAGGTAGTTTCGGCGCCTTGCTGGGAGTGCGGACCAGGAGCCGCTGGGGGAGCTGGCGGGCGGCGAGGTCGCGCGCAACGAATCCACCAACACCACCGCTCGCTCCGGTGACAGCAATGGGGGTGACACTCATGGTGTCTGCCTTTGGCTCGTTTCAGGGTAGTGGTAAGCTTGGATTTAAATTCGACAACAGCGAATCTGGCGAGCTCGTCGAGTCAAATGAGGGCGTGCAGCTACGGCTGACAGTCATCACGGTTCATATACGCCCCGTTGTAGTCCAGCTATCACATCCTGTAACCCTCGTGGTAATCACCTGCGGGATATATCCGGCCACGCATCATTAAGGTGATTCAGAGATTGATGACCTGTTGGTGCTGAGAAATACATCGAAGATAAGTTCCGCCCAGATGACCCTATTTCGTCCAGAGCGGAACTCTGCCGCTGATTGGTCAGGATGGGGCTACGGTCATCTGCATCGATATTCATTATGAGCTTTGTCTACGCAGCGCTTCGAAGCAGGATCATGTTCATTCTTAAGCCACTTGTATCAGTTGGAAACTCCAGTGGGATCGGCTGTAGGGCGTTTGCCGCGTTGCACAGCCAGTCGCAGTCTTCACATGTATGGCGCAAGCCTCATCACAGCTGATCTTGTGGTGGAATCGCAACTTCTGATGAACATAAGCAAACGAGCATTCGCCAGTGATAATAGCTTTTTTAAACCATACATTCTCGATATCCGAGCTATGTAGTGAACCCGCCGTAAAGCTTCCCCTTCACTACTGCTTCCACGTCATCTGCCGAAAAGGCGCAATGGCCTACTTCATCATCGCCAGTACTTACTACACCCCACTGCAACTTCTTCTCGCCAATACTTTGATCATCATCGACTCGGTCTGTCGGGTGGCAGGCTGCGCTGATGGCCAAACTGCAGGTCCCTGCAAGCGGCATACCACGCTTGTATGGTATGTACCCAGAGGCAATTATACTGATGACCATCAGTCCGCCCAGAACTAATACAGCGATGATGGCTAGCGGCGAATAACCCAAAGATTTGAAGTCCCGTTTTGAACTGGATCCAACTCCCATGTCACCGTTGACATTGTAAAACTCTATGGCTACCAGAAATATGCTTTGTGAAACCAGCCAGTGCAGCGTAACACTAAGTGCCATGAGAGGTAGGCCGAATTGGTATGGTAGTTGAAGGAAGTATGTAGATCGTTGAGCACCGGAAGGTCGATGTGTTACACGGAGACCTTTATGCTGGCGTGAATAAGTGACCCATTCATAGCCCATAAGCATGGCAGTGAAAAGAGAGTTATATGCGTAATACAGTAGAGAAAGAATCACTTGTGGCGTATTGGCGGTAAGGGCATTGCTGATCAAATCTTCTGACCGGAAATTGATGGTTGTGCGAGGATCCACAGCGCCTAAAAAGCGTGCGGACATTGTCAGCAATGGTTCAAACATAACGTCCTACTAGCAAAGTACCGAATGCGAACTGGCTGAGTGTCGCTCCAGTGGGTAAGTTGTCAATACCCAACTTGAGCAGATAGCTAAGGACGGCTAAAGCTAGTAAAAACCTGATCGGTAGTGTGAGTAGACTGTGAAAGCATTGGCAGTAGAACCCACATTACAAAAGTGATGCATCTACGGCGTTTGCTAGTAACATCTTTCCAGCGATACGTCTCACCACTGTACTGTCGCGGTCCTACTTTGTAACCTTTGTCGTTCCGAAAGTCTGCCGTTGAAGACAGACACATGTTTCTGGTCTCGATATCCTCTTTATCTAGAAAAGAGGCAACAGCATCACCCATTGCCATGAGCGGTTCATCCCTAACTGTGAAAGCGATGTAGAACAAAAGACCGGCTTTGACTATGTGAAGCATTAGAGTATGCTCAGCCTAGGGTAACTCTGTGCTATACCTGCTGTAACGAGAAACAGGACGAGACTTCGACTTACAAAAGTTTAAAACTGTGACGACAATCGCAATGTTGGGTTCAAAATGAAGTTTGCAATGGGGCTCTACCCGCTCACTCAGACAGTATTTGACTGGCGCACCTGAGAGGAGACAGTTCCCTTTATCATTGCAAAATTTTCCAACTTTCCACGGCTCTTTCTTGAGATTCTTGACAAGAACTGAACATGGTGTGCTTCGGTCATCCAGGGCTGAGCATATCCACTCAAATGTGAGACTGCCTTTCTTGGGAGACAGCCAATCATACGTCTCGAACTTGGTAACCCAGTATGCGAGAGAGCCATTCATGGAATAGTCATCCGCTGGCGACGGTATGTCGCTGTCGTCAAGTACGAGAAGTAAATTTCTTCGATTGGACAGTATACTAGTAGCATACTCGTCCCTGCATTTAGAATAGTCGAGTTTTTCGAGGTCGTCCGCACGCGCTTTGCTCCAGAGGCTTTCGAGTGTGGATGACACTTCGACAGCATCGACAGAATACGCTGGTCGACCATAATTTTTTGTACTAATTGCTTCCTTTGAGATGTTTGAACAATTTGTGCACTGCTCATCCTTGGTGAAGCCTTCGCCTACAGAGAACGCATAGTAACTGTTTGTAGATATCGAACCAAATACCGCAGAGTTGTAACTGACAAGTGTGAGTAGGGAGTGCTTCGTGATTATCGCTGAACTTACATAAGATGTAGTGGTAGAGATGAGATCCCCAGCAAAAACCATAGAAATGTTCTTCGCTCACTGATATAGCTGAGATTGCGTATGCTGAGTATGCCGACATCGAGATGTACGCCAGGCTTGCGGCTGTGGGCGACGTCAATCTCGCTTCGCGTGGGTGCGGACAAGCACTGCATTGTATAGTTGCTGCCAGCCAGGATAACAGTACTAAGAATATTAATGGCAAGATGAAGTCCGGTATTTAGACGCTTAACATAGACGCAATCCCCATCGAAGAATACACCCTTCTCTGTAGATGCAACAGCAAAACCTAATACTGTCGCAGCGATGTTGATGGAAAGGACGATTGAAGCCCAAAATGCGAAGCTCAGCACACCAAAACGCCACCCAGTGAAACGAGGCCCTAGGTACTTCTCTGCAACACGTCCGGATAGCCCGAATATTGACTGTTTCTCCAGACGAGTGTTTGGTATCTCATATGAGATGCTCGAAGGGGGCTTATCGTTATCGCTCATAGTCGTAAGCGGTATCTGCACCTCGGAATTGACATCGGATTGCCATCGCGGCTGTATGGTAGGTCTTTTCTTGGTGGGCAACAAGGACGGAATAGGCTCAAACATTGCGTTTACCAAAGCGACGAGGATAGCCAGATTCGAATTGAGATGAGAGAAACCCGAAGAAACCAGGTGCACCAGGTGAACGACATCTTATCTTGCTGTTGTTGCACCACTTTGGGGGCCATTTCTTGCCGACCAATCTGAGATATATTACGCGCGAATCGCAGAAGACAACGACGAAAGACGTAGCTTCCAATACTTCCAAGACTAGAAGGCAACTGTTTTCTTGCAGGCACCCGTGCCAATGATTATCGCAGGCCCTTGTAGCGCCCAGTGGCTACCTCAATCATCACAATGGCCGAATCACGACTTCGATCAATCTGCTGTGCGGTCGTCCAGTAAGCCATAGACGAGGGTCAATTATTCCGTGGTGTTTCAAGCGACGATTTGGTTTCGCAATATGTTTTCTTCGCAGGCGGGCAAAGTACGTAGAAGTACGATGTCGACAACTAGCGCCAAAGAAGGTCCAGACAGCGGTCTGATCTCAATGCGCTTACTCGTCTTCACTGGAAGTCATTGTGTGCTCGCCAGATTTTGCCTGAGCGATTCTCGTAGGTTCTGAGGACCGTGGAGCTGCAAGAAGTTGTCATGTCGTAAAGCCGCAGAATGAACTAGCTCGAAGCTGTGATTTCGTCAAGAGCGGAAAACCTCGGGAAAGCCGGAAAGAATCCTCCCGAAAGAAGGGTAGTCACGTGTCAGCCTTCAGCGGCTGGTGAAACAGGCATCCTGGATGGTGTGCCAAAGCTCGCATTGCTGATAGCAATGCGCACAGATGGAGGCCAGGTAATTTGAATCATTCACACCGTTCGTACGAGTCAGAATCGTGTTGGGGAGAGGCTGCTGTCCGGGAAACGCGATGCCGCGTCGTCCGCGCGACATGTTCGCGTTGCTGAGGAGCGGTCGTTCCGGCCGACGCTTGGGGCAGTCGCTCGGAGCAGTCGCTTCTCTGTGCTCTGGTTGTATCACCGCGGAAGCGCGTTTGATCGTGTTAAACGAGCGTAGATCCGACTGAAAATAGAAGTCTGGAAAATTGCGTGCCTGGCAGGGCTTGCAATAGTGGTGTGTTTACTTTGCGAAGCAAGAATGAGAAGCACTGTAGGTCAGCTTCTCAGATAGCGCCGGAATTGCTAGTGAACGTAATTCGAGTTTTCGGGCAGGAGAGAAGTAAATGTGTAGTCAGTTTTCGGTGGAATCACATATAGCGTCAGCATGTGCAGGAAAGTAGATGATTGATGATCATAGTTTCATTGGTTTATTGCCTGGTAAGTTTAGTGGCACGTGCTAGCAGACGCGATCGAGTATGTCTGATCAAGCATCACGGCGTAGGCATCATAATAATATAGTACATGTCAAATAGAGTCACTTCCGGTGATCGATCCGATCCCACCACCAACGCCGATTCGCCGTAGAAAGAACCCACATCGAAAACCGTAAATCAATACAGCCGAAATGAAAACCGATTTGTGTTTTGTTGCCGTAAGGAAAATGGGAAGGAAGAGAAAAGAAGAGGTGAGACGCGTCACATCTCCATCATGTCGGTGTCTGCAGTCGCCATAGGAATGTCGGCCACTGGTTGAGGGGTGGGTGTAGTAGCGGGTTCCGATGGCGTCAGTTGACGGGCGTTGATGCGCTCGCCCTCGACACGCGGGGTTGAACCGAACATGAGGTTGCTGACTGTGCGTTCCAACGACCAGCCGATGAGCTGACACCATTGAAGGTTGTCCGAGAAGAGCCAGTAGCCTTGTACGCCGTGTTGTTTCGCGCGTACCAGATAAGCGTTGAGTGATTCCTTCTCCAGCATAACAAGGACGTCGGTGAAATCGAAATGACGCTCAATGACGCGCGAGTATGCGCGCGCTGCGTCGCGTAGGTTGGGGTTTGTCATGACGTTCTTCCAGCCAACCCCGAGGGATGCGATGAGCGTGTTGATGGTGTTGCCTTTGTCGTCAATGAGCTCTTCGGTCTTTTGAGCATCCATGTCATTGAGGGAGGGGACTTCGATGTTGGCGGTTGGGCTCATCCGTACCGACTTGCGCGACACAGCGATAGGGCGGGCAGCGTCAGCCTTCTCTTCTTTCTCGATCTTCTCTTCGTACCAGGTGCCCGATTGCGACTCGGCTGCCATGGTGTAACCAGGTTCTCCAGGGTAGATGAGCGTCATCCCTGGGCCATAGACAGGCTCGGGCTTGGGCTTTGAAGGCGACTGAGTAACGATTGATCCGGCGGGTAGGTTCTCCTCTGGTTCATCGACGTCGGCGATGGATCGTTTGCGACCAGCGGTGGCATTAGAAACGGCGGCTAAATAGTTGAGCGAAGGCGGAGTAGGGTATTTGGGGCGGAAATTACCCATTGGTGATGCGGCGTTCTGGTGATGGGAGAAGTAGCCCTGCGGTTGCTGGGGCGCCAGAACGACGGTCGGCGCAGAAGCGTAGTAGTTAAGACCCATGCTGTGTGTTTAGTAGTTTAGTAACAATAGAGTGTGTGAAGGATACAAAGATCTGTCGTGGTCAAGACAAGACAGTGAGCATGCGACGTTCTGATGAAGTCACTAGGAGGGACAGCGATGGGGTAAGATGATGGCGAGATGGTGAGGCGCGATGGAGATGATGGGTGATGGATGTGGTGATGGGGGTGGTAAGATGAAGAAAACCGATCGAGGTGTGGGAATGTTCAAGTTAAAGAACAGAAGAAAGGCTGTGTGCGGAAGTTTGGCGCAAAAAGAAGTGAGAGGAAGGAAGGAAGGTTTGCAGGGCACCACAGCCGTCTTGTAAGCTGCGCGCAAGTCCCGTGAGAGGCTGGCTGCGACGCGGTGAACGGCGGCAGAATGTAGGGTAAAATAGTCTGGCGAGAGATCTCCAGGGCAAGTCTAGCGCGTATTGGCCGTCACGCGAGGTCTGGCTACCGCATGCGGCAGGCGCCAAGGCGCTGTGTAAGGCAGGGACGACCAGGGTGTAGGTGGAAGTTGCCGTCGATCGAGCTGAGGAGCATGACTCAGCATTGGTGGGAGAGAGTGGCTCAACTGTGGCTAGTGACCGGTCGCAGATAATCCGCGCCGGGATAGTGGCGGCGCTGCGACGCGGTTTTTGGTAGCAAAAGTTAGTGGAGGAGCTGCAAGGCACCAGACGCAAGATACCCCACGCAACTCTGTTTTCGACCCCCTCTTCCTTGTACACCGTGCTTTGAGACGCCTTCCTTCAAGATGCAGGCGCCAGTGGTTGTTATGAGTATGTTTAGCCACCGATCTGAAGCTGCGGCAGCCCACTAACACATGAACAGACACCCAGACCCCGGGCGGGGAGCGCCAGTTTGGCCGCAAAGCTCAACTATCCAACATCACAGCAGCTAAGACTGTCGCCGACATTATCAGATCATGCCTCGGTCCCAAGGCCATGTTGAAGATGCTGCTCGATCCCATGGGCGGTATCGTCCTCACCAACGACGGCCACGCTATCCTCCGAGAAATCGAAGTCGCACATCCAGCTGCCAAGAGCATGATTGAGTTGAGCAGGACACAAGACGAGGAGGTCGGCGATGGCACAACCACCGTCATCATATTAGGTGCGTACAAAGTGTGGGGGAGAGAGAAGAGGCATGGATTAACAATCAACAGCGGGAGAAATCCTCGCACAAGCTCTGCCCCAGCTTGAGCGCAACATCCACCCCGTCGTCATTATCCAAGCGTTCAAGAAGGCACTCGCCGATGCTCTCGAAATCATCAGCGAGATCGCGGTCGAAGTCGACGTCAACAACGACGAGCAGATGTACAAGATCATTAGCTCTTCGATCGGCACAAAGTTCGTAACGCGGTGGTCGGAACTCATGTGCGGACTGGCTTTGAAGGCGGTGCGGACCGTTTCCCTCGACATTGGCTCTGGCAAGAAGGAGGTCGACATCAAGCGCTACGCACGTATCGAGAAGATCCCCGGAGGTGAGATCGAGGACAGCGAAGTTCTAGACGGAGTCATGGTCAACAAGGACATTACACACCCCAAGATGAGGCGGAGAATCGAGAACCCCAAGGTTTTGCTGTTGGACTGCACACTAGAATACAAGAAGGGAGAGAGTCAGACAAACATTGAGGTTAGCAAAGAGGAGGACTGGAACAGGATCCTTCAAATCGAAGAGGAGCAAGTCAAGCAAATGTGCGATGCCATCATCGCTCTCAAGCCCGATCTTGTCATTACCGAGAAGGGCGTCAGCGGTAAGTCACGCTGGTCATGCTTTGTTGCAATCATGCTAACATGAATTAGATCTCGCACAGCACTACCTCGTCAAAGCCGACATCACCGCCATCCGCCGAGTTCGTAAGACCGACAACAACCGTATCGCCCGTGCGACAGGTGCGACAATCGTAAACTCCGTATTCTCCGCCACCGCTTCGGACATTGGTACAGAGTGTGGTCTTTTCGAGATCTCTAAGATCGGTGACGAATACTTTACCTTCCTCACAAAGTGCAAGAACCCGAAGGCATGCACCATCCTCCTCCGTGGACCCTCAAAAGACATCCTGAACGAGATTGAGCGGAATCTACACGACGCCATGGGTGTTGCCAGGAACGTTATCTGGAACCCTAAGCTCTGCCCCGGTGGTGGTGCAACTGAGATGGCCGTCGCGGTTGGTCTGGGCCAGCGTGGCAAGTTGATTGAGGGTGTCGCACAGTGGCCATACAAGGCCGTCGCCGAAGCCATGGAGGTCATCCCACGCACGCTCATTCAGAACTCAGGAAACAGCCCGATCAAGGTGCTTACCCAACTGCGCGCGAAGCACGCAGAGGGTTACGAAGACGGCAAGCACGGTGGCAGCACATGGGGTATCGACGGTGATGCAGGAAAGGTTGTCGACATGAAGTCATACAACGTATGGGAGCCTCTAGCGGTCAAGGAACAGAGTGTCAAGACTGCTGTTGAGAGCGCTTGCCTACTGCTCAGGGTTGACGATATCGTCGCTGCGAAGTCGGCCAAGCAAGTGAGCGGCCCGATCGGCGGTGGTGATGATTAGATGTAGTCATGGAGGCACGTTCTGCGAATCCCTGCTATATAAATCAGGAGCAGTCGCTATGGAAATAAAATAATCACACCTGCCGTCCATATGATGGCCCTAAACACATTCTCAATGTGAAAGTATAACAAACAGCTACAAAGGTTGATGAAATTCGCTCATGGTATACACAAGCGGAACTCGGCACTTCTCTGAAAATGGGCATTTATTGCTAACAATTTTGAGAAAATGTTTTGAACCCTCCAGTAATCTTCAATTCGTATAATAGTAATGTTGAGCCGCTTCAAGATTGGACGGCATAGACGATCCTGGCCTCTCCGGGCTGAGTGCGTCATGACTACCAGTAAAACCAGGCGCTGCGACGACATTGGAATACAAGATGCTAGATACTGGTATCGAAACGAGAGGTCTTTCCATACACCGAGACAAGCTCACCGCCGAGATCGCATTATCACATGTCGTGTTTGGGAGGGCTGCAGCTTCTCTCACTCGTGCCTGCCTTCACCTTATATTTGACCCAAACAAAACACATACATTAATAGTCTCCATTGAGACACCACAAGCTGGTCCTCGCATCTGTACAAAGACTCTCGTTATGATCATCTCAGCTTCAATCTTATCACAACTCACTCGTCTACAACACCAGTAGCTCACAATGGGAGGCCGCCGCAATATGCACGCCTACAATCAAGACGAGATCCACAGGTACGTGCAACCGATCTCAGTGGGCGATGATTGTTATCGTCACATAGACGTTGTAACTGCTCACTGACATTTGCATCTTGACGGATCCGCTGCTGACTACTCTCACAGGCTCAAGGGCATCCCGCTCCCCATCAAGATCAAATGCGGTCGGTGTCAGAAGAACCTCCCACAAGCCAAGTACTCTACCAAGCAGCTCACCGATGCGCGTTGGAAAATCAAGAACTCGGCCAAGATTTACAAGGCTATCAACTGTCAGGCATGCACTGGGCAGCAGAAGGTCGAGGTCGAGTGCACCATGTGCGGTAAAACTAAAGGCCTGGAAGAGTTTGCCAAATCGCAGCGTGCAAAGCCCGATACTGCCAAATGCTTCAAGTGTATCGAAGCTCAGCTTGCGGACGAAGCCGTCGACGAAGACCGCTATGAGAACTTGGAGAACGCTTTCCTTCCGGCGGACCACTCTAACGGCCAGTATCCTGAGTATTTCTCCTCGGCCACAACTGACACTTCTTCCAACTACGTGAGTTCTCGCATGACCTATATGCGGCATCGGCAGGTGCCGCTACATGGTGGCTTTTGTACTGACTTCCAAAGGGTGACGATGAATGGCAGACCGTCAATGGTGGAGATCGGCGCCCTAAACACAAAGACATGGTAGACAGAGGTATCGCATTGTCGGCTGACTTTCAAAAGGCTATGTCCATGACTGGCTCAGCGGACGAGAGCCTGATTGAGACCGAGTACACATACGCTGCTGCCGCTGGTCATGGAAAGGGCAACAGCGACGGCGGCTGGAGCGAACAACGCACCAAATCATGGCACACCAAGTCCAATGCAGCTCCCAGCACGAGCTCTGGCTTCAACCCTAATGCTTACCGTCGTCCCGCTTCTTCAGTCACCGGTTCTGCTCACTCCTTCGCTTCCAGCGTAGCTGAATACTCCGATACTTCCGATGTTCGTCCCAATGGATGGGCTAAGATCCGTGCTGCTCCTCGCGGCCCTCCTATGGTATGTTTGTCTCAATAGCGCGATATGAAGGAATCCCATCCTACGAACACGAATAACCTTGGTGCGTAGCCAACACCCATGCTGACCGTATTATAGATGCCTATGGGTGACATTGCTCGACAGACTGGCTCTGACCTTGGTGCTTGGGATTCTGATGACGATGAAGAGGAGAATGATGAAGATGACGATGACAGTGATGACGATACTATCATCTAGTTAAGTAATTCCCTTGTGTGAACAGGGAAGCTAGAGATGAAGGATATAAAATCAAGCAAGCGGCCGGATTCGGCAAGGTTTGGGACTTTGGGAATGAATAGGCGTGGGGGATTTATTTTGTTTCACTGGAATAACTTGCGACCATATGGCTGGGGAGTTTCCTAATGGTGATTGACGGGGCCTTCATAATGTTACAAAAAGCTCAAATTTTCAATCGATGGCGTTACAATTAGCCCCATACCTGCGAGGGTGAGAGTGAGAGACTTGTCAGGGGTAGACTAATCCGGAACAAGCAACCAATTGCCACCACGTGACTGCGCGACTGCGGATGCCCGGACCCCGACGCGCCTTCCTATCGATGTCTCACCCCACTCACCCCAAGCAGACTCAATCAGCACAACTGTTCCTCCGCAAACTTTTCGATCAATTTGCTCTGTTGAAAATCGCAAATCTAACAGGATAAGAATACAGAAATCATGTAAGTCAAGTTTAGGAATTTAAGTGAGCGAGCGCGCAATACTGACGAGTGGCGACAGGACCGGACGACGACCTAGAGGCGCAGGCAGAGGTGCAGGTATTCGAGGGCCACATTCTGCGCTGACAGACTTTCTGGCGGTGAGTAACTCATATCCTTGCGAACAGGCTATACAGCATCTGCGCTTTGCGATATCAAGGTCGAAGGCCGCTGGGTCAGCGCAATAGCGGTGGCGCAAACTTCATGTCAGATGGTACTTGGAAGGGATATTTGCTAATCAGAAAATTCCAGGCGAACAACATTTCCGCCGCAGAGATCCGTGACTCGTACCAACAACGTGTTCGACAAGCAGAGCAAGACGCTGGAGAAGCAGAAGACAACGGCGAAGGACCGTCGAATGCTGGTGAAGAGGGCGAAGATGTCGAAGAAGACCTGCAAGCAGAGTCCTCTGCAATGGCAGCTGAACGTTCCCGCAAACGTAAACGCAATCAAGAAGAGGCCATAGCGAAGATAAAGAAAGGCAAGGCGGCCGAGAAAGCGTCAAAGAAAAAGAAGAAGGGCTCAGAGGACGATTCTGACTTTGAGGACGTCATGGATATGTACAAGAAGGCTAAGCCGCTTCCTGGACAGCTGGAGAACTGCGAGATTTGTAATAAGCGTTTTACCGTCACACCGTACAGCAAGGCGGGTCCAGAAGGTGGACTTCTTTGTACACCGTGTGGAAAAGAGATGGTGAAAGATGCAAAGGCAGAGAAGAAGGCAGCTAAGCCTGTCGTGCGCAAGGGCCGAAGGAAGATTGAGAGCAACCGCCTCGATGGTATGACTGTGCGCGGACCCAAGACGCTACAACAGCTGTGCATTGAGAAGCTCGCCAAACATTCCGAAGACATTGATGAATTGGGCGAGATGCCAGAGGGCATCATGAACCGAATCAGTGAAATCTTCTCGAAGAAGCGTGCGATGAACTCCACCACGATGAAGTTGTTCCTCCAGCCCGATATGCAGTCGGTTGCAATTCATGAGGCTGCATACCTCGAGACTGAGGATTACGATCAGATCTTTGCAGTTTGCCCATACGTTAAGCGTCTGTCTCTTCGCAACTGTTGCCAGTTCAAGGACAGCAATATTGACTACATGAACGAAAAGGCGAAGGCGCTTGAAGAGATCCAATTATTGGGTGCTAACCTTGTCTCCAACGACAAATGGGCTGAACTCTTCATCGCTCGAGGCCAAGATTTGAAGACACTAAAGGTGGAGTGGTTGGACGCCGCATTCGACGACCAGGTAGTAGAAGCACTTACCACTTTCTGTCCGAACCTTGAGCGTCTGAAGATTGAGCGTTGCAAGAAGATTGGGCCAGACAGCATCGACGCCATAGCTCATTTGAAGCACCTAAAGCACCTCACACTCCGCTTCTACGACCCCATCACCCGCGAGAAGCTCGTCCACTTGGTAAACTCCGTCGGCGCCAACCTCCGCACCCTATGCCTAGAGCACTTCCTCGACAACACAACAGATCCCACCGACGACGTCTTAGAGACCATCCACAACAAGTGCCACCAACTTAGCAAATTTCGCTTCACTGAAAACAACGAGTGCACCGACACTGGCTACGTCAATCTCTTCTCTAGCTGGGATAACCCGCCCCTCCACTACATCGACGTAAACTCCACTCGCGACATGGACAACTCCAACCCTGACGGCCCAGAGGATGAACCCATCGGCCTCGCTTCCAACGGCTTCCGCGCGCTGATGGCACATTCCGGCTCGCGCCTCGAGTTCCTAGACATATCTTCCTGCCGCCACATTTCCCACACGACCTTTACAGAAGTCTTTGACGGCACCAAACAATATCCTCATCTCCGCGAGATCAACTTGTCCTTCTGTCCCGTGGTTGATACGCAGATTGTCGCTGGTGTCTTCCGGTCGTGTCCTGCGATCAAGAAGGTGGTTACGTTTGGGTGCTTCCAGGTAAATGATGTGGTTGTGCCCAGGGGCATTGTGTTGATTGGAGCACCAAAGGCTCAGGATCAGATTGAGCAGTTTGGAGAGTTGGTGTTGGACTATCAGAAGGAGATTGAGGAGGAGAGGGGCCAGATGAGGGCGGCGGGGAGAATTATTCCTGTTGTTGGGTAGATGACATGTTTTGAAGTCGAGGGTCAATGGCGTGTATGGGCATGGCGTTATGGAAGAGGTATGGTGTTCATGGTCACACGACTGGATTTCAGGAGCAGTATTTCGATCATCTTGGGCGTTCTTCGCCTGTCTCAGTCGACATGATTTAGATGCATGTAGACTTCTCAACATGGGCATCTCTTGTAGCCTATTGCATTTGAGTTTCCATTCGCAAGATTTTTTGATATTGAGTATGCAAATGCTGACGCTGAACGCTGATAAATACGTTTACATCGTGTTCCTCATACGCGTCTCTTTTCCTTGCGCAGGCTGTCTGCGTGCTCAGTCCTTTGACATGGGCTATCGCACAAGCGCATGGCTTTGCATGTGCTCTCAAGTCCAACCCGCAACCTGAATACGACATGCCTTGTCGATTCCGTTCCCAGTATAGATATCATCCCTCTTTTGAACACCCCACTCATACCTTGCTCAGCCAAATCATAAACCCAAACTGCACCACATAACTGTAAACGAACAAGAACTGCGTCCTCCGGCTCTTCTGGCTCTTTGAATCCGTATATCCCGCTGCAGCGGGCGTTCCGTAGCTATTCTGAGAGCTGATATCGGGCAACAGCACATATCGCAAGCTCCTAAGCAAGAAGAACGAGTTTGCGCTGAAGCAATACAAGAATATGACCCAGCCGACCCACGAGCTACCAAATCCGATCCAAGTAGCCAAGTTGGTAAGAAGGAGCGATACAATGACGTGTACGAATTTATAGCCACTGTATGCGACGAGGTCGAGGAGCTGGCTTGAGCTGCTGATAGCGAGAAGGAAGGTGCCAGTTCGAATGATGAGGATTTCGAGCAAAGTCACGGCGATGGCAACGGTAGCCGTTGTGCCCAGGAGTTCGGGGTTGAAAGCGCCGCGCAGACCTGCAATAAAGGTTGAAAGCAGAATGTACGTCACCAGCGCCATGGTGGGAATATACATGTCTGGCGAATTCACATCTTCGCGCGGGGGCTGGTATAGTAGCGCAGCGGAGGCTGAGGGATCGGGCGCGTGTCGTTGTTGGCGCGACCAGGGGCGGTGCCACCATGGGATTAGGATGATGCGGAGTTTGGTGAGGACGTAGGAGTTTGTGACGTTGAAGTAGTGCTTTAGTGCGGATACGGAGACGAATCGTCCTAGCTGGGGGGCTGTCAGTACTTTGCCCATGCATCAGTGGGCAGGGTGCTATTGCATGCGGGTACATACGTTCTGTTCCATGTAGTGCTGTCCGGCATCGACTGCGCTCTTTCCCATCTGGAAGCCTAATTGGGCAGTGGGGTCGTTGATGAAGCCGCCGAAGGACGGGTGCACGCCATATCCGCCCTGCTGAGGCGGCATGCCTCCTGCTTGCTGTCCGTAACCATAGCCGCTTTGGGGTTGTGAAGGGGGTTGCGGAGGAGGCGGTGATCGTAGCTGGGGAACTGTGGAAACGTGTTGTGGAACTGGGTGATGTACTAACAGGAGTCAGTATATGTGATGCGTTGGAGAGGCGAACGAAGACATGACGATACGTACAGGGTGGTGAATGCGCCGGTGGTGGGTTGCCGTAGTTGGGGCGCTGCATGGTTGCGCGTCGCGGTGGCGGTAGTGGTTGGTGTAGCGAGTGTGGTTTTCAAGAATGAGTACAGGATGAAGGAGACACAGTTTGGAGATGCGCAATTGAACACGTCGCCGTGGTTGTTGTTGAATTTCTGCCTTGAGCTGCGGTGTCGTTGGCACCTCCGAATTCCGACCATCTGGCAAGAGGCGCGCACGGCCGTTCGTCATAAGCCCATCGCCCACATGTGCCCGCCGCACCACCACGTCTCCCTTTCGCAACACTTGCCCCGCCTTTCACCCTCGCCATGTTGGACACTTTTGAGATAGTGACCACTTCGGGTGTCGTCTTGTGGTCGCGCACCTACGTCCCGGTCGGCGCAAACGTCATCAACAGTTTAATACGAGATGTCTTCATCGAGGAGCGCATACAACCCCAGTCCGAGGATGCTGGCTCGAAGCCTACGTACAAGAAGGAGGGATACACGTTGAAATGGACGGCGGCAAAGGACCTCGGTCTCATCTTTGTGGTATGTCTTGATGTGCCACGACCAACAATGCGTGGCAGTCGAGTCACGGCGCATTGCAACATAGATATGTACAGTGGCTGACTTCTCCACAGGCGGTATACCAAAGCCTGGTTCACCTCACTTGGGTGGATAAACTGCTTGACAATGTGCGCGCGCTCTTCGTCGGCCTCTATGGCGAGCAGCTCAAGACGGAACACAGCAGTGTGGTCAACTGCGATAAATTCGGCACCTACTTCGACCGCCAGATGCACGACCTGGAAGGCGCGAGCGACTCTGGCGCACCAAGCATCAAGCTCACCACACCCGAATCGAGCACCGACAACGACAGCGCCGACGAAGCTGCACCCAAACCAGCCGCGCTACAGAAACCACAGCAGTCCTTGTACGATACGAGTGCCGATTCCACACCAGTGCCTACGCCAGATACTTCGCGGCCTAGCACACCTGGCCAAAGTCAGCTCCTGACAGGAAAGGCGAGGCCGTTCGGGGGCAAGATGTCACGGAGAGACAAGAAGAAGGCTTCGGCTTTCAGCTCGGCGCCAGTATCATCGGGCGACGAAGCATCAGCAAAGAAGAAGGGCAAGGGCTCAGCGAAAAAAGGCAGAGTGTGGGGTGAATTTGGCGCAGAAGAGCAGGACGACTCTGTGCTCGACTATTCGCAGTCAGATATTCAAGGCGATGCCTCTGGAAACGAAGCGCTCGAGGAGATTAGGCCAGAGACGTGGGGCCACAAGACGAACAGGGGCGAGTTTGTGCTCAAGGATCTCGACGAAGAAATGGACGAGATCATCGCAGCGCAGAATGCAAAGAAGGAGAAGGAGGCGCCCGCAGCATCTGGTGGACTCGTAGGATCCAGTTTGGGTGCAATTGGTGGACTCTTCAGGAACGTAGTGGGCGGCAAGACACTCACCAAGGAGGCACTGGCAAAGCCTCTGAAAGAAATGGAACAGCATCTTCTTCGCAAAAACGTAGCTCTCGAAGCAGCAGTACGATTGTGCGAAAGCGTCGAGCGGGATCTTGTGGGCATGAAGACTCCAAGCTTCACTAGTCAGTCAACTCATTTAATTATTACCAAGCATGTATACTGACTACTGCAACAGCAATTGAGACAACCCTCAAAGCCTCCATGGAGAAAGCCCTTACCAAGATGCTTACCCCAACATCCTCCCTCGACCTCCTTCGCGAGATCCAACACACCAACGCCACTACATCCCGCCCCTACGTACTTTCCATTGTCGGAGTAAACGGCGTTGGAAAATCAACAAACCTGTCCAAAATCGCTTTCTTCCTGCTCCAAAACCACCACCGCGTCCTGATCGCCGCAGCAGACACTTTCCGTTCTGGAGCCGTCGAACAGCTACGCGTCCACGTAGACCGATTAAAAGAGCTCTCACAAAGAGAAGGCGGACAAGTCGACCTCTTCGAGAAGGGCTACGGCAAAGACGCCGCAAACATTGCTGCCGACGCCGTTACCTTTGCTTCAAAGAACAGCTTCAACGTCGTTCTCATCGACACTGCCGGTCGCCGCCACAACGACCAACGCCTCATGTCTTCGCTGGAGAAATTCGGCAAATTGGCCAATCCAGACAAAATCCTCATGGTGGGTGAAGCCCTCGTCGGCACAGATTCAGTAGCCCAAGCAAGAAACTTTAACGCTTCTTTCGGCGCGGGCAGGAACCTCGATGGCTTTGTCATATCAAAATGCGATACTGTGGGAGACATGGTGGGGACGTTGGTGTCAATGGTGCATGCGACGGGTATTCCGGTCGTGTTTCTGGGTACTGGGCAGCATTATAGTGATTTGAGGACGTTGAATGTCGGCGCTGTCACGAGGTTGCTTATGAGCTGAGTGTGTAGCGGGGTGATAGAGGCTTGTATTATAGCGAGTGTAATGTCATTAATCGTGGAAGTTTATGCTACGCTATTGAGTGAGATCACTCCTGCAGAACAGCAAATCTGAGCCTATTGGGTTATCTAGCATACTCTGCCTCTAGCACCAAGGGGAAAGTTGGAAATAAGCTGATGGTGGGTAGCCCTTATCACACCTCAACAACGTACGAATTTCTTAAATCTAAAATTTTAGAAGTACTCGCAGCCTTGTGTTGTATCTGTCTACCTTTTCTTATTTTTTTATTACGACGTTGTAGTGCGTGGTTGGGGCAAGGAGGGTTAGTGTTCTGAATCTTACTTCCGACTTTCCCCTTAGTGCTAGAGTCTGCACCATTGGAAATGCTGCTCGAGGACCAATGAACACCCCAGTCAAAATGTCGATGCCCCTTGCCCCACCATCCATAAGGTTGGAGATGGATGGAAACTGCACCACATCGCTCGAACATCGGATTTACCTCTAGGAGTTCGTTGAGAAAACATTCGTAGCTCGCCTTAACCTGCTAAGAGCTAAGAGCTACTTGTCCTAAGCTGTTTGTGACCGTAGGTAAGCGAGGGCCTGCATCACCTCGTGATCTTATCCGTAGGTGGCAGCTGCGCTGCCTCATCGTGCTCGTTACCGTACTTCATCACTCAAACATGAGAGGAAGCGAGGATGTCGTCCGACGCTCCCCTATGCCAGATTTGCCGCCGCATCTTTCTACCCGAGATATTCAATGTCGAAGAAGAGTACTCTACAGCTGTGGTCGACTACGTTCGGTCAGACACATTACCAGATCTGCCAGTTTTACATGAAGAAGCCAACAAAGGCTGCCCTTTTTGCACTGAGCTGAAGAAGCGCATATCAGCACTTGAATGGCCAAAAGACGTTCGCGATGTCACGATTGGGCCCGCGACGTGGCTCCACGAATCGTTCTGGGAGTCAGAGCTCAGCCCGGAGCAGGAGGGTATCGTATTGCTGGAGGTGCAAGTATCCTGTCCAGTGACGCCACCACACACTCTCCACTTCGAGGTCTTTGCTCATGCAGGCTCGTTCGCGAGCACCCATATGAGAGTTAGACGACTACCTCCTTCGACAGACCGTTACTCTTCAGCGTGTATCGAGCGACTCCAGCAGATGATTTCGAAGTGCGCTGGGGTTCATTGGCAATGTGAGCCTGGAAACGAGGACTTTTGGCCGACGCGGGTCATCGACGTTGGTGCAGTAGATGAAACGGCTGATCCGAGACTGGTGGTCACCTCCAAGCCTGCTTCTCGATATGTTGCGCTTTCTCATTGCTGGGGCAAGCCTGGGCCTGGTGTTCGGATGCTGAAAACGCTGTCGACTAATATACAGTCGCATATGCTCGGTATTCCATTGGAGAGGTAAGCTTACTACGTGTACCATGGCAAGCTACCACTAACAGCGATTAGCATGCCACTGAACTTTCAGCACGCCATATTTGTCACCCGCGCGCTGGGATTGAGGTATATCTGGATAGACAGTTTGTGAGTCATGTCAACTGCACCCACGGTATCTGGGATTGTCACTGATCTCACACCTCTATGTTAGGTGCATTTTGCAAGATTCTAGTTTAGATTGGGCCAAGGAAGGGGCGCAGATGGATAAGGTGTACAGATCCGCGTTCGTGACCCTCGCAGCAACTTCAGCCTCTACAAGCGAGGATGGCTTCCTCGACTACATGCTTGCGGATAAAACTTTCACGATCCCGCTACCGTGCTATCCAGATAGACAGTTGGCCGTTGGGTCCCCCGACACTGTAGTGACCGAATCCATCGTCGCGCGGTACATGGAAGGGCGCGACACCCAACACATGGAGACAGATGTCGACGGATCGACTTGGAATGAACGCGCATGGACCTTGCAAGAACGACATCTAGCGAGGAGAATCATTCATTTCAGTGCAAACCAAATATTCTGGGAGTGCCGAAGAGGTTTTGCATCTGAGTGTGGCTATAGAATCATGCGACTACCGGTTTCGCTCACTCGAACATATGGCGCAGATAGCTCCTCGGAGAAATCCTCTGACGAGGACGTCGAAGATGCAGCTTCCCCCCTTGCAAGATCTGGATCGGAGATCAGTGAGCGTTTGTCAACCTCTGAGGGCAGCGATTCGGAATCAGATTCATGGGATCACACTCTGGCAACAAGGTCAGCCGTGTATTTCTGGTGGTTCCAGATTCTAGCCGATTACAGTCGGCGAAAGCTTACTTTCGCCTCCGACAAGTTCCCGGCAATCTCAGGTCTTGTAAAAGAACTCAATCATACCCTATTGACACAAGTCACCTACGAAGAAGATCAATACATCGCAGGGTTGTGGCTGGGTGCCCTGGCCGATTCACTCTTATGGGCACCCGAGCGTCCTGAAGCCATGACAGACCCCGCGGACCCTGGTGTTTATAGAGCCCCGAGCTGGTCGTGGGCCCGTTGGGACGGCGCAACCATTCCTTATTCTCGCGGTGGACGCTGGCCTGATATTCGTCCGGAGGATAGCACGATTGAATACATTGGGCACGACGTCGAGTTGGACACTTTGAATGAGTATGGGAGTATCAGGCTCGCTTTTCTGACACTCCGAGCTGGCATTGCGCAGATCGTACGCCAGAAGCGGTACACCGAAAACAATACGGCGGGCAGGACGATGGGAACCTATCACATTGCTTGGGAAGATGCAGGTGAATCCCTAGGCTTCATGACTTATGATCAAATCGGGCTCATGGGTTCTGAAGAGGCAAGCGACCACCTATATGCTATGCAAGTCAAGGTACATGAGAGTACATCCTCAACTCCGAACACGCGCTGCGGTCTTGTGTTGCGACTAGGCACTACCGCTGGCACGTACGAACGCGTTGGCACTTTTCAGCTGGATGACGAGCATTCGGGGGCGTTCTCAACAATCGAAAGAGAAGATGTCATTCTGGTGTAGACGTGGGTCTCAGTCATCATTCGCTAGCTCGAAATGAAGCGAACGCTTCCAATATTAGGCCGGTGCCGGAGATGTGGTTGCCGAAAACCACTTCTTCTCGACTGCTCTAGATAGTGAAGCGGAAATTAGGGTCCTCCAACAACACTTTCTCCCCTCGATCAGCCTTTGCGTTCTCGCTCCTGAACCACAAAGTCAAGACTCCAACCAGCAGAATGACCAAAACATTGCACGCCATACACGCAGCAAACCCCGGTACGTAGGACGGCGCATCTTCCGTCCTGAAAATGAGAGCACCTGCGATGCCGCCAATTCCCCCAATACCTGTCAACGAAGCCGAGCAGAATGCGCGTCGCCACTGCCCACGGATGTTGTTCGCCTGGTAAGCCATGACGCTTGGAATTGCAGAGTTGGTGCCCGATACAGTAATGAATACACCAACGTATTGCGCCCAAGGGTTTGACGCGAAGCCCATGATAGGCAATCCGATGAGCGAAACCAAGCACAAGACCACCAGCACGGGACCACGCGTCTTGTACTTGTCGCTGAACCACGCTGCACCGTACATCAAGAAGCCACTCGCAGCGTACGGAGGTGCACCGAGACATTGACTCATCGCTATGCTGAACTTGAGCTTGGTGGACAAAATGATGGGCAAGAAGAAGGCGAAACCGTACGCGATGGTTGTGACGAAGAGCAGGATGAGTGCGAACGCGTAGATGTACCAGTCCTTTGCTGGCTCCAGGAACTTTTTCCAGGAGAATTTCTCTGCCGTCGCATCGTTTCTATCGGCATTGAGCCGATCGATCACTACGTCAAGCTCGTGGGGCTTGAGAAAGCCCCAGGACGGTTTGGCCTTTTCTTCGTCTGGAAATTTCACAATGAATGTGATGGCGAATAGCGCGACGCCGATTGTAATCACACCTTCCATGATGAAGATCCTGCAGAGCTGTCAGTGACGTGTCAAACGATGCTGATGTGCGCTAGGACTGACCACCGCCATCCACGGATTCCCTGGACACCTTCCATCTGCTGTAGCCCATATGCAAGAATGCCGCTCATTGCCGATGCAATACTACCGACGAAGTAGAAAACGCTGTAGCGCTTCGCGACCTCAACTACCTTTGATCAGCGCTTTGCAGGCAAGACACTTGGACCAAGCCGCATCATGGAGACTCACACTTCGTGTACCAGCATGATAAAAGATAGAGACAACCAGGAAAATATCCACTCTCAAGCAACCCCAGCACCAACCTCAATGGAATTAGACTCTGCCAGTTGTTCGTGAATCCAAACCCAACAATGACCGCGCCCCACGCAACGCAGATACCAGGCAAGAACAGCCGCGGCCCGACTTTGCGGCATACGATGATCATGAACGGCTGGCATAGGACGTATGTGATGAAGAAGCACAGGTTGACAAGGTTGTATCCGTATCCACGGCTCATGCGCAGATCGGAAAGCATGCCAGCTATCGCAGCGTTGCTTACGTTCTTGCGATCCATGAGACTGATACCATACATGGCGCCTAGGGCTGGGATTAGACGCCAGTCGACTCGATGGCGCAGCTTGGCTGCGAGCTTTAGGTCAATGGTGTTGGATGAGGTTGATGGTGTGGCGAGACCCTTTTCGAGGTGCTCGATGTGGTCGGCGGACCCATCTTTGGTGGTGGTATGAGTCATGATGGTCATGGTAATTGGACGACAAGTGACAAGTCAAGAGGGAGTCGAGTGGAAGTTCAGTCTCGTCTAGTACCATCAATCACACCAGGAGACGGCACGTCGTGCAATTATAGACTCCAGAGAGCATCCAGCCTTCGAATGTTAGCATGCAGGTCATACGTTCCGTGCGCATGTACCGCTGCCTCTTTCGAAAGCTACGTCGCATATTCCAAGCATTGTAGTTCATGCTTCAAGCCACCGCCAACCCATAGTCGACGTGTGACAGCAGCAGCACGCTGATGCCAAGTAAGCCATGAGACCTCCAGCAGCGAAATGTTTTCCGTAGACCCACAACCTCTTAAATCCACGAAAGAGAATTGAACAAATGTGGTAATGATTGCCACAATGTGTAACGTTGTGTGCGAATCTGGGGTAAGCTTGCGGGGAAGATCTTGGTATGTCTTGGGCTGGTCTTGGGAGCGATCGCGAGGAGCGACTCATTTTCTGTACTTGATGTAGATAAGGAGGCCGTTTTCTGCTGCTGTTTCTGGAGTATCGTTGCCTTCCAACGCTTCTGTGTAGATATGTTATAGGACCACTTGGGAAAGGCGCAGGCTGTGGAAATTTCTCGAGCTCCACGGAGGAGTCCACTTGTCGTTGACGTACTTGGTGGCCAATTGCAAGCGACTCTAGTGTTCTTTCTTTGCAGGCCTCGGTCATTGACGTCGTGTAGTATATCCAAGATAGAAGTCAATACTAGGATTTGTGAGACCAGGGCGAATGCTAGTAATTAGAGATGCTGAACAACTGTTCACAGGCCTACAAACGACACCGCTGGCAACAGCGTTCTCGGTGCTCATAGGCGGGCCGCGCCGGTTTAGGGTAGGCCGGAGGACGTTCTCGCATCATTTGCAGATGTCTGATAGGAAGGTTTGTGGGAAGAATTCCTAGGTGCCTGCGCTTAGTTTCAACACTGCGAAATATGCTCAGGTAACGTCAAAGATTCATAGATAGGATTTATGGTTGTGTAAGAATATAAAGGAGAAAGGGCTAAGGACGTGCACGAATCGCAAGGAGACTCCGACCCACCTACTCCACGGTGGCGCATGCTTAATTGTGGCTAAGTGACTGCGCCATAACACTTCGGGCAAATTTTGACTGTGAGGTCCCGCCCCATGACTTTCACTCAACAAACGTCTGCCTCGAACAATGACAGACGAGATGCCTTCGAAATTGCTCTAGGATAAATCCATACGGCAAAACGGCAGGCTAGATGTAGCGGACCCAATGCCCAGCACCTCTTGTTGAATACACTGCCTTGTTTTATGCAGAGATTATTCGAGTTTCGCAGCATAACAATGACGACACCAGCGATGGTCCCCGCGTCCATGTTCGAGCTTCATCCCCGCAAGCTTCACGAACCATGCGCTACAGTCTTGGATCGACGTAACCGGTACGCTAGATCGTTGTCTAACCTCTGACCGTCCTGCGTTCCAGCCTCCGATTTCGCGCGACCTGCCCCTGGTTCATCTCATTTGATCGGCCATGCGACTAGTCGGAACGCATGTGCCGACCATGTACTATGACACTGAATGTTTACGGGAAGAACGCCAAAGTTTGGGTGCTATGATGCAAGCGCCATTGGCAATTACAATCAATACATGAAGGCAGGATGATCTGCTCGGGGGATGTTTTACGAACTGCATTCTCGCATCGCGACGTCCCCTACACGATCGACATCGCCCGCCATGTCTCAACAGCAGGGAAGCCATCGTACCAGCAGCTCTTCGCTGTCTGCTATGGTATCGACGCTGGTTCCATGTTTCGTAGTCGCAGCTGTTCTCGTAGGAGCTTTCTTTGTGCTACGTGCGAAGCAGAAGCGGTTGTATGCGCCGCGAACATATCACGATGCGCTGTTCGAAGAGTATGTACTTCAATGACACCATTACCTGACCAATACTGATATCAGCATAGGGAAAAGACGCCATCAGCAGGCTCGAGTTTCTTCGGATGGACTTCGAAATTTATGCATCTCAGTGACGAATACGTCCTCAACCACCACTCTCTCGATGCCTACCTCTACATGCGCTTCCTGAAAGTACTCACACTGATGGCATTTGTCGGTGCCATCATCACGTGGCCAATACTCTTTCCTGTAAACGCGACTGGTGGCGGTGGAGAGTCGGGCTTGGACATCCTCAGCTTCTCCAACATCGAAAATGACGTGCGATACTTTGCCCATGCGCTTGTGGCCTGGGTTTTCTTCGGCTGGGTCTTGTTTCTTATCGGCAGAGAGATGTTGTATCTTGCCAAGGTTCGAAAGGCCTACCTCTTGTCCACTTGGAATGCGAGTCGAATCTCGCAGCGAACAGTCTTGTTCACCGATGTGCCAGAGAAAGACCTTTCGCTTGAGCGTCTTCACACCATGTTTCCGGAGGTGGCACAGATTTGGCTAGTCCCAGATGTGAAGGACCTAGAAGATGATGTTGAGGAGCTCGAGAAAACGGTACCCAAACTAGAGGCCAGTGAGATTAAGTACATGGCAGCCGTTACCAAACAACAGCAGAAAAAGAGCAACGAGAAGAATGAAACCGACAAAGCATTGCGACCCACACACCGCTTGAAGCCTTTGATTGGGCATAAGGTCGACTCTATCGGCTACTACCGCAACCAGATCAAGGAACTGCTGCCCAAGATCCAGACAGCACAGCAGTCCCACCTCGCTGGCAAGGAGGAACTAGCCAGCGCCATTTTCATCGAGTTCAACACCATGGCAGCTGCCGAAGCTGCCTTCAATGACAACCAGCACCGCAGGCCGACCAGTTTCTCCTCTCGACAGATGGGTGTCTTGCCGGACGAAGTCATCTGGAAGAACCTCAACATGGGGTCCAAAAACAGAATGATCCGACATTTCCTTGCAACCATCGCTATCTCAGCCCTCATCATATTCTGGGCCATTCCTGTGGCACTTGTTGGTATCATCAGCAACGTCAACTATCTCACAGCCAATGTGCCATTCTTAGCCTGGATCGATTCTATTCCGCCTGTTATCCTTGGTGTGGTCACTGGACTTCTGCCAACTGTTCTACTTGCTGTGCTCATGGCATTGGTACCGGTCATTTGTCGCTGTAAGCTAACAGTCTCGAAATTATCCAAACTTCTTGCTGACCCTTATAGTTTTCGCAAAGCTTGCAGGCGCCGTTACGGTCTCGGAAGTCGAACAGCAGTGCCAGACATGGTACTTTGCTTTCCAAGTCATCCAAGTTTTCCTCATCACGACCTTTACCTCCAGCGCCTCAGCAGTGGCTAGCCAGATCGTCAGCAACCCGTCATCGGCCATCACTCTGCTGTCAAAGAATCTTCCCAAAGCTTCCAATTTCTACATCTCTTACTTCATCCTCTATGGACTCGCCAACGCTTCGCGGTATCTCTTCAATCTGATGGGCTTGGTGGGCGTGCTCATCCTGAGCAAGTTTGCAAAGACTCCAAGAAAGAAGTACATGCGCTACGTATCTTTTACTGAGCCATCGTGGGGAGCGGAATATCCTAAATGGACTAACTTGGGTGTCATCGCCCTATCGTACGCGTGTATCGCGCCGCTCGTTTTGGGTTTTGCGACAATTGGAATCGGGTGCATCTACCTTGCGTATCGCTACAACATGATCTACGTTCACGACACCCATATCGACACCAAGGGTGGTTTCTACGCTCGCGCACTTGAGCAACTTATGGTTGGTGTCTATCTTGGAGAGCTCTGTCTTTTAGGTCTTTTCGGAATCGGAATCGGCAACAGCGTCGTTTCTGCTGGTCCTACTGTGCTTCAGGTCGTGTTGATCGTAGCGACCATCATCTTTCACATTATTATGAAGCGCAAGATCAAGAAGATGAATCTGCTCGACGACTCCTACCATCCTAGCCAGCGAAATGATGCCGAAGCCGGAAGTAACTCAGAGGGCAATGGCATGCATCCTGGATACAGCAACGTCGGACGCAATGACAGCAGACAATCTGAATCGGCGCTTGTATCCACCTTCAGCGACGAAGGCCGCCAACACGTCGGCGCCGAAGCCGTTGGCATGGCACCTCCCTCCGGCGCACCACAGCAACGATCCATGCTCAAAAAGATATTCTCCCCTCACACTGCTTCCGCGAGCGAAATCTCTTCTTCCCTAACTACGCGCTTCCGCCACCCTGTCCCGGCATACACGAAACAAGACGTTCTTGAGGCTTACCTCCACCCTGCCCTGGCTCAACGCGAAGAAGTCATCTGGCTAGCCAGAGATCAGGCTGGCATTAGCAAGAACCAGGTTTCTGAGCTGACTGAAAGTCTGGGAAGCTACGGTGTTGAAGTTACGGATGAGGGTGCGGTAATGAATGAGAAGGGTAAGGTTGAGTGGGATGACAATAGTGTGAGGCAGGCGCCTCTCTGGGACCACAAGGTTGTGTATTGAGCTTTTCATTTGTTTTTTGTACAATGGGGAATGATGATGATGATGATTATAATGAGTGTGCGACACTAACAATTTGTATTATACCCTCAGCTAATATTGTAATGTACATTCCATACAAAGGCTTCACACCCCAAAACTAAAAGTCGATCTTGAACCCCGAGCGATGACTACACAAAACCTGGGGAACTGGTAATTACCTTCCAATCTAGTGCTGTGCCTGAGAAGCTAGTCAGACACGAAAAGAAGCAAGCCCACTGTATGCATGCCGGACGATCTCCGACACCGCCTAGTGGCCGATTACTGCCAGCACTTACAATAAACAAAAGCTATGACGTCTTTGAACCAAAGACGTAGAACTTGGGGAATGTGCCAACTTCCAAGGTACCTGAAAGCTAGTGCAGGCAGTATATCAAGGTCGCGTGTAATCATGGTGGTGGTTGAACATTCTTGCTACCCAGCTTTCTATACTTCGGAACCATACACGTAACTTTTCGTCAACTCACAAATCAAACATTATGCCTCGCAACGGAGATGGATCTGGCGACAATGGCCCCATTGAGGGTCACGAGCTACTTCATGGTGCTTCAGGCGATGTATGTGTTTCGGTGTACTGGAAACATAAGTACTCCTGCTTACATGTGACCAACAGAAAACGCTTCAACATACCAAGCATGTAGCACCTATGCCCGAGCAGGAAGCAGGAGACGGTACGAAAACCACACAGGCATATAAGGTCGAACCAAAAGTACTAACCTATTCTAGCCCTTCCCGGCATGGGCGCCGGTGGTGCCGCAGCACCCATCGCCGACGACGCGGAGCAATTCGGCGTCAACGAGCCCAAGAAAGACCCCACCGAAGAAGAGGACGAAGAACCCATCCCAGACCACCTGAAGACCGACACCTCGTCCAAGAGCTCCAAGAAGCGGGACCAACCGCACCACTCAGCTACCTCCCCCGAGCGCTCTCACCTTGACCAAAAGTTCACAAAGCTGGATAAAGACGAGGTTAACATGTCGACTGCTAGCAGTAAAGGGCAGGAGATGGATGCGCGTGCGCAAAGGGTGGCTGACGCGACGGAGAAGAGCAAAGGAGCTGGGGATGAGATTGTGAAGAAACATGGGGGGCATGCTGACGTGGAGGAATTGCACGGCGCGACTAGTTTGGAGCACGGTGATAAGAGCAAAGACGGTGGTAAGGGTAGTGCGACTGGGAAGAAGGGTGGAGAGAGTGAAAGTGGAAATGGAGGTAAGGGAAGTGAAGGTGGTGAACTCAGCCTTGGAGACAAGGTAGCACGGGAACAGGCTAAGAAATTCGGTGCGAACATTGATGCTAAGAATCAGTATGATGCTTAGGATCAGTAATAAAGAGTAGATAGCAGGGGATACAATTATGAATCAAGATGTAATGTATGCTTCGGGATGCGGTTTTGGTATTCTGTCACGGTTGTGAACGCAAGCTGTATATCTAGCATCTATGTTCATGGTCCACCTTATCAGACTAGAGTGTCGAGCTCACGACGAGCGACATGACCAATGCGGACCAGAACGTCCACGCACGTCCTCCCACCCTCGCAGCACCGCCTTCAAATTCTGGCAACGTACTGTTACTATGTCCACCCGGTCCCGTAGCATTCCCACCACTGCCCGCACGACATTGCGCAATAACCTCTGGGAAAAGCTGCGTAGTATTCGCGTCGACAACCAGGTACTGGCAAATCTCTGCCGAACCATCCAGAACCGCGTCGACCGTCTCTTCAGTACAAGAACTCAAATCCCAGGTGTAGCAGTACGTCAGTCTCTCGCTAGTGAAGGCGTCAAACTGCACATTAGGATCCGGACGGCCGGTGCTCATGTACGTGCTGCTCTCTTGCGTTCCAGCAGTTGACTCAGTTCCAGTTGCAATATCAAGATTGAACAGCGCACGCGAGAAGATCTTGAACGCGGTTTCTGGCTGGTATGCAGGAATCGCGTGACCAGCTTGGTACGTGCGGATATAACTGAGGTTACCGTACTGACGCACCAGACCCCCAACATAGGAGTCGTTGGTCTGGATCTCAGCATATTGCGCTGACGCGTAGCCCGCAGATCCAGTCCAGTTGATTGCCTTGGCGACAGCGTCACCGCCACCCCAGGGACAAGCAAAGTCCAAGTCTCCGTAGACGAGCGAGACTTTGATACCGTTGTCGAGCAGGAAACCGAGGTCGTCGAGCCAGTTGTCGCGAGGGTAGTCGCCAATGTCGCGGTATGCAGCGGAGGCTTGCGGTGAGCTGCCGGTCCAGTTCAGTGGCACGCCGAGCTCAGCTTGTACCCATTCGCGATTCAAGTAACCTTCGTGGAATGGAGGGGGAAATGGAGGCGGTGACGGGGTGGAGATGTCGTAGTAATCGCGGCCTGCGTACTGGTTGTATGGGGTGACGATGTTGGCGCGACAATAAGTTTCAGCGTCTTCGCAAATCTCGTTGACACCTGCATCGATACCAAGGTTCTCGGGGTCATCTTGCGCCGCAGCGTCACGACAGTTCTGAATGCGCTCGAGACACTCTGGGACTGATTCGACCATGGCGTTGTATGTTGTTTCGTTGACAGCTTCAAACCCGTATCCGTTCCCACGAAAAGCTTGCTCGGGGTAGTAGGGGTACTGAACGTAGCGGTCGACGCATCCTGAGATGAGAAGTAGGGTGTCAAGATGCATGATGTAGCCTTCTTCGCCAAGGGTACCATTCTCGATGCGCTGGTTCTGCTCTTCCCAGAAAGACATCATGGCGGGACCGTAGCGTCCGCCATATGATTGAGCTGCGAGACTGATGCGAGTGTCGTTTGGCAAGTAGTGGGGAAATTCTTGGAACCAGGCTTGCGCAAATTCCCATGCTGCGACGGCACCGTTGACACTACCAAAAGCGGTGTTGTTTGCCTCGCGACTAGGGAAAGTTCCAGTGAGCAAAGTGGTGTTCTGTTCAGGCACGGGTGTAGTCTCGTTGAGAAGTGTGACCTCTCCGGTAACGAGGTCACGAGTGATGTTTTGCAAAGTGTCATAAGAAAAGCCAACCTGAACTGGTTGGTCGAAATAGAGCATGTTCGAAGCCCTGTTCCAGCTCCACTCTGCCGGCCGCGTGGAGTTCGAGTCTGGGTTCGCATAGCATGGTCCATTCTCTTCCAGGATGCCGTACATGGATGAAGACCCGGGGCCTCCATTCAGCCAAATCGTCAGTGGCGCATTTGCAGGATCCTCACGAGCTTCAAAGAACCAGAAGAAGCTGTTGATTGGATAATCCTGCCCTTGTCCCAGGTCTGCAGTTCCCGGAGGCAAGTAGACGTGACCAGAGAAAGACTTCACACCAGGCGTAGTTTCGCAGAGCGAATTCTTGATTTGATCATTAGATTGGCAGAACTGTCATTTTCGGAGATGTACAAACCTCTTTGTAGGTAATCTTTACGCCATCTCCAAAGCGCGATTCTAGCACCTTGAGGCCAACTGGTTCCGCAGGAAATTGAGCCAAAATAGGTGCGGCAGATACCAGCAGCACGGCGGCTGCGGAAGAAATGGTAGGACGCATCGCAAGCTTGTCAACCTTGAAGCTTGGAACTATCGTAGACCATCGAGGTTTATGTACCGACACCAACCGCACTATCGACGCCAATGGCCTCCAAGCTTGACTCCATGTTCGCCAGCCTTGTTATCAGTTTTATTCCGAGTACAACCGGGTATCTTCATGCTACGCATCCTTGGCGATGGCTTGGGGTACCTTCGAAGTGGGCGGGTTGAACTTTGATTGACTACATCGGGAAGGTCGAAGAAGTCGTTGCCAAGTACCAAGTCTCGTTGCGAGCGGGGTGTTGTTGTTGCGTGCGGTAGCGCGAGCCGAGCCTCGTCATCGTGCTGTAGCGACGTGATCCCACGAAAACCATCCATTGCTCGACCTCACCACGAAGGGTAACTCCCAACAGTGATTCAGGAAATAGCGGTGTTGCTGGCTGACCCTTGAGGCTCGAAAGTGGTCGGAACATGCTTGCTCAAAGTATTGCATCTTTAAACTCTCCCTTCGACTAGAAGTAGCTAAAGAATTCATTTCAGAGCCTGTCTATCCATGTGCTCGATATGGGATTGGAGGACAGCTGAACCTATATCGGAATAGATAGTCTTCAGCTTGGACCGCAGGTGGAAAGCTCCAAAACACTTCTTGTGCAAAGTCAGTCCGCCATGGTTCTTAAAGGTATCAGCTGTGACGCTTGCTGGATCCCAACTGGATCTTCGAACACACATTGCCATTTCCCTATAGTCATGTGATTCGAGTGTCAAAATTTGAGCAGAAGAAGCCAGATCGTAGAGCTTCTGGATGCTGAAGGGGGTTTCAGAAGCCGTGCGCCGTGCTGGATAGAGATCGTTCTCCAGGAGAAAAGAGATGAAAGAACCCAAAACCGTGGCTCGGCACTTGGGCTCCCATGATTCGTCGACTTGACAAACAAAAACATGTATGATATCGTCCAAGATATCATACAAGATATCCAGCATGGCCGAAATCGTTGTTTCCCGGATTTCCATCATGCGTGCTTGGACACTGGTTAGCATGTGTTCGTATTTGTCTCGTTGAGATGGTGTTGAATCATACCAAGAAGTCCTGGCGGCATATACTTCGGAAGTTTCTGGCCATCGTCCATAATGGCATTCCCGTCCTCATCTAGTCCAATCTTCTTCACTATGAACCGGGTAAGACGTTGGAAGCTGTCTTTGTACCCAAAGGTCCAAGCAACGTAGAACCAGGCAGGGTCGCATCGCTCTCCAGCGTCCGTGTCAGGATAATGGCATTGGGCCCAGCCGTAAAGGTCCAAGAATGGCCGAACTAGCTTTACAATATCGTATCTGGCGCACACGACTGCGAGTTCAAGCAGGGCGTCGATAGTAAGCCCATCCTTCCGAGGTATTTCATGAAAGCGCAGATGAGCTATCCGAAGTGCAATGTACAATGCATCTACTTCATCATCCCGTAGAGGTACCTCAATAGCTCCGTTTGCTTTCCGGTGTCTTTCGAACATGTCTTTCCATACCGGGCTGGCCAGGGTCATAGCCGTCGAAGACACCTGGACCGGCTGAAGAGCAGCTGAATCCGTACCGACCAATAGTGTGGCGTCACCACTATCGTCCAGAACAATCGTCGGCTGCAACTCCGAAATATCGATATGTCTGTCTTCCACAGATACAGCTACATCTTCCGATGTGTCGACCGTGCACTGTACTGCAGGTGCGGGTGTTCTCTCAGGGGTAGGACGCGCCCGGGAAAGGAAGCTAGACCACATGATCCAGCCTCGCGCTTGCGCAGCCGAATTTGTTGATTCCGTGGTGGCCAAGGTGACGTCTGCACCTGTGTGATTTCAGTTGAAGTGTGAGTGTGGCAAGCTGGCTGCGCGTACAATGATGTGCACGCGTCGGTGCGCCCTTGGACGCGTCGGAGCTCGCGAGGCTAAAAGACGCTACAGTAGCGCGAAGAAGTTTCAGATGTTCGTTTTGCGAGCGCAAACAAATGAAGAACCGACAACACAGATGACGATTACGCCCAACCGGGCTCCGAATCTACTTTCGCGCAATGCCACCGTAATGGAGGCGATGAGATCAATGCCAACCTTGCAGGAGTCAGCCTCGCCGAGTCGCAGCCGAAGTCTCATGCTTCCATAACAGGGCTCAACCCATACACGTACCCCGGATGACAGCATGCACGGCACGGTACGACCTGCGTACCACCGTGCTCGTGCAACCCAGCCTCATCGCTATGCGACGACAGCCTTCCAACACAATACCTCACAGCTTGCATGAGGATTCCGCTCGATCACGCTTGGAGCCGGCTTTGGCATGACCCTTCAGCGTGAACCGACCTGCAAAACGACGCAAGCCACAATTCTACTTGCACGCGTTTGACTTTGTGACAGCTTTGCAGCAGTGAATTTGGACAGAGACTACGGGCGGGGATCTCCGCGGTCAACAGGCACTACTTTTACGGGACACTGAACGGATGCAGCTTACTGCAGCATATCGGCAGACTGGCCACCGTTTCTTGATGCAACATATTACACAACGATAGTCTCTGGCGGAATGCAGGATGATTATCGTTGACCGCCTCACCGCATTGTTGACAACGAATCGTCAAGGAACACGCTCACGCCAGGGCGATGTTATCACGCTGTTTTACCCGTGCACTGGATTGTTCTGGCAAAGCGAAAGGTATGTGATCAAGCCACTGACACCTTTTAAAGCTGGGAGTGTGACAGAAATGGACAATCGCGCTTGTATGAATCTGATATGCATCACCCTTTACTCAAGACGTCGACGCCAGATGACTCGGAGTTGAGACTATTGCGTACGCATCGCACATCCCACCTCCGTGTCCTGCAAGCAAATCTGTTTTCACATCTAGAGTCTTCTATGCATAGAACGCTCGATACAGCATCGTGTCCATGTCCTGTGTGGATTTCAACAGCACGGGGAAGCACATTAAAGAGGCGCAATACCTTGGGCAGCATATGGCAAGCCGAAGACGGAGACGCGGGTCCCTTCCGAAAAAGATTCGTCATCGTGTTGGCAAGACCCAAACAAGAAGGATCACATGTCGTCTGCCACCTTTGTCTCATGCTTGAGGAGCTCTGATGACCGCATTTATCCGTTGTGTCAGAACGACTCACATCCGAAAGAACCCTTCGTATGTGAGAAAGAGTTGGCGGCAGATACATATCGTCTTTTGAATTGTCGATCGGAACATGGCGTCACGAATGCATTGTCGATCAAGTCCCACTATTTCCTCAAATAGTACTCTGTACACGGTTACACGGTACATATCTACGACAATAAAAGAGAGGTCGTGATATGACTGCGTCTCGAAACCGATGCAAACCATGTTGCATCGAGAGGCGGATGAACCGGAACGAGTCAGAGTCTTGGGCTTCATTAGCAAGGACCTGGTGACCGTGCACGATGATCTCCTCATGTTTGGAATGCTCGAAGCGAAACTTTATCATCGTGCCGTCGAATCATGATGAGTTTCAAGCATCCGGAGTTGAGAAGATGCATCAGCCTTGTTCAAAACTGCAACAGATTCATTGCAATTGACGAATGGGACCAGCAGTATTTCCTCCAGACGAGCGGTATCCAAGATCTGGTTCAGCTACATAATTCTACGAGCGCCAGCCGGTGGCTTAGCTTCCGCTCTGGCCTGACCAGTTTCTCGGGTCTCATACCTCATAGTGATCATAGCTGCGGTCTAGCGCAGCCCCATAGCATTTGATACGATGCACTTGACGTCGCCACGAGTGGTACCCAATCGGCACAGGCACATGGTTGATGTCCATGCCGGTAGCCTAGCGAGCTTGATCAGCGCATCACACCGTCCAGTAACAGTTGAACCGACATATCGGACACATTCTACGCCACAAAAAGCTTCCACGAGTATGGCCATAGCGTCCTAGTCATAGAGCATGCATTCGATTGCATTGGTTGTAACTCCTGCCGCCGGAAATGGCGAAAACCCGCTTCCATCCACTGTCCTTTCTGCATGCCTGCCAATACGATTCACAAAGCTCGAATGCCTACTAACCAACGTCCCCCATAATGCTCGGAAACCAACGAAAACGTCAATACCAACGTCATAATAGCTCATACCGGCAGTACCCTGTCACATGAGCCGAGATGCAAGGACGTTGAGCTAACCGCAAAGCAGTGAACGTGGGAGCCCTGACTTTTAGACGTTCGGTACCAGTCGATGGCTTCAGCTTTCGAGTCCCCATTCAAACCCCCACCAATCGTCGAATGCATCTCTGGATCTCATTGTCTCGGCATCGGCAAGAAAATCCACAATACAGACCGGGTTTGTGCTGACTGTCTTCAACGACACGATCCACAGCAACTGCGCGTGTGGACTAACCCAAACACTGCTGCCTCACTACTTGTCGACGAAGAAGCTACTCGCAAACAAGTCTTGAAACGCAACATCGAAGCTCGCGGTCGTTATCTCTGTGCCTTTGAAGATCCGGATTTTCAACACTGTAGGTGGCGACTATACGACTTGAATCTTCGCGGCACACGACTGGACTGTCCATCTGTCCGCAAAAAAGGTGCTGCCTGTTCCAGGTGCTGGAGAAGACGTCTACGGAAGATCAGAATCGCACAGTACTTCACGCCGACTGGGCTATGTCATGAAGAAGCGAACAAGTTGGTGATAAGGTCGGCAGGTTCGGAGGAGGGTAGTGAGGGGTCAGACGATGACGTGGAAGGCTACAACACAATAACGAGTTGAAGCTGCACCAGGGAAAGAACTGGTGAGTTGAATCCTGCAGAGTACCGGCGTCGCTAACGCATAAAGTGTACTGCTATACAGCCTGCTTGTCATGCTAGCACCACCTCCAAAGCCTCACTGCGCGTTCGGTACTGCTTGCGGCTCACGTCCGGGAGGACAAGATCAAGGACCAGATATATGTTCTTGGTGTAAGAACATGAGCTTCGATGCCTTGTATAAGCAAGCCGAAGCACACTCGAACACACGATTGCTCAAGCATCTTATCGACATGTACATGCACCAGCTTGAGCGCGACAGCTCCGAACGCATCAGAAAAGGCTGGGCCTGTCTTTGCGCCTGTAAAGACCCAGAGTATCGCTTCTCAGCATGGCGTTGCGACTTCAATCCCCAGGACTCCCGCCTCTGCGGTACTGTGCGCCATCGTGGCCAGCTATGCGCGCGATGCTACCGCAAAGCACAAGAGCAGGCCTCCCCATGGCTTGTCGAATTCGACGGCGACCGATTTGGGTTTCCATGCGTGTTTGAAGACCCACGACTAAGAAGGCCCGTTGACAGCAATTGGAAGATCGGACCTAGGAACCAGCATGGCGAGCCCGACCCAAGCTGGGAAAAGGACCCAAGGAGAGACGGACGCTGCGAAAGAACAAGATTCAAAAACCAGCTTTGCCAAAGATGTTTTAATCGCATGTGCGAGATTCGTGGGTTCGGCCGGTACTTCGATACGGAGTGGGGCATACTCCGTGGCAACTACGGTGTATGATCGAGACACCGCCATCAACGGCATGATTTGGATGCCATGATCTATTGGTCACTTCTGCTACGTTAACCCTAGACCATCGACCAGGCTACGCTCCTGTCCCCGACCCAACGCATACGCTCATCGACTACGAAGGACCACGATCATCTCCGGACACGCGGCTTCATTGGACACGCAAGCAGCTTTCCACAAGCTCACTGCCCCGTCATAGGGACAGCTAAAGACATGGGCGCTCGAGAGCTCTGCCGCGATAACTCCAGAAGGCATGCAGACGAAGCCAGGAAGAGAAAAAACAAATTGGGCGGGGAAGCCTACTTCGTATGTATGATTAGCGCCGAGGAAAAAGCATTGGTGACTAGACGCACATCCGTAGCTTCCATACTTTCCAGAATGGGCCTAACGGCAATTTGTGGCGCACAACAGCATTCATTTCAACAGGACTACCTGGTTCTTGTTGTAACAGCAATAGAAGCTCTGGATGCGCAGCAGGTCCCGTTGAGCGACTAATCATCTCATCGCTCTGGGGGCAGCGTGCAACTACCCGGATGGGTCAAAGTTCGAAAGAACAACTTCCTCGAAGAAAGGCTAGTGGCAAGTTCTAGACTTGCATACGTATTGCAGAGCAGAGAGCTGCGCCCGGAAACTTCCATGCCGCTCACATAGGGGAGTCCCAGTAGTTGGCTTGGGACGTCGCCGAACTGACGAATATGGGATGAGACTGACGTGGCGATATCGGAAGATCTGTTTCGGAGATTCAGGGTTCTTTTTGCAGTTATGAAATCAGCCAGTAAGCATAGGGCAGGGCTGTTGGAGGGCTGATGGGATGTGATGGAATGGGAGGGGAGATGTGTCTGGTGGTGACAGGACCGCATGTATAGCCCTGGTAGGGCTAACGACATCAGTAGCAATGACTTTTACCAGCCCGATAAGCAGGCAGTAACTACAGCTACAAACCGCTTCGTGTTTGCGATGGCTCTCATCTCGAAGCGGCTTGCGTACGGATGTCATTTAGATTGCCGAAGGGGTTGTCATGTTGTCATCGCGAACCGTGGTAGTTAGCAACAACCCTGAAAGCTAGCCCGCTGTATATCTATACAAATATAGGCAGTATCTCAACACCATGTTCCGTGTCACATCCTGCACCCTTCTTTTTGCCTGCTTTGAGATGAAAGACATTCTACCTGACCGGATTGCGAGAGGGGTAAACTAATTAGCCGCTTGTACGAGGGGACCACTATCTAAAGTGTGGCAGTGTGTCAGACAATTAAATCTCACTGTGGCCTCTCCGCCAGACCTTCTTGCCTCTCGTCTTTGACAATCGCCACGATCTTTCTAACAACTCATTATCCAGACATGATACAGATCCAACGCGAGCATGAATTAGATCAAGGGAGATTCGAAAGCGATCCCATTCGGAACTTGGGCAAGCCTTTATTTCTCATCAGGAAGAAGGACAACAAACAGCTTTACGCGATGCGAAGAGTCAAACGAACGGAAGTTTTCGTTTTATCCCCCATGGCAAAGTACATTTACCATCCATTCATCGCCCGTCTCGCATTCACCAAAGAGATCCCCAATAACCTGTACCTTTACTCTCCTTTCATTAGCGGTGGACACCTATTAAACCATGTACAGAAAGTCCGGCAATTTGATGCCGACACGAGCAGACTCTATGCCGCCGAGATCGTTTGCGCCTTGGAGTACCTGCATTCTCTGGACGTGTGCTGTTGGCTCAAAGCGGGAAACATTATGCTTGACTCGTCGGGTCACATCACACTATGTGGCTTTGGACTCTTTCGACAACGTGACGGCATGCATACAGACTGGAAAAGGCCAGAGTATCCTGCACCAGAGGTACTCACAGATGACAAGTACAGCAAGGCCGCTGATTGGTGGACGCTCGGTGTAGTCCTATATGAGATGCTGACGGGCTTGCCGCCGTTCTATAGTAACGTGTTGGGAAACATCCGCGACAACATCATTTCAAAGCCGCTGCACCTTCCCAGGTCAATGCACGCAAACGCCAAGAACATTATATCTCGTCTACTTGATCGGAATCCTGATCAACGATTGGGTGCCAATATCAACGGAGCGTCTGAGGTGAGACAGCATGCCTTTTTCAAGAATCTCGATTGGCAGGAGGTAATCGAGCGAAAGACGGAACCCTCGTTCGGACCTGGCCATCATGCGGGAGCTTTTGAATCTTATGGCGTCGATTATCCCCACACTGTCGGACTTGGACAACTTGAGGAACCACCCAACACTGAAATGGTCTTGGGCTTTGGTGCACATAGTGTTTCCGAGCCTGGAATCAACGCGATAGATGTAAGAACAGGAGCCAGCATGTTTGGAAGCATCGAAGAGAACGCCAATACACCTATAGTCACGGACGAGAATATGAATCTCGGCACAGTCGAACAATTACGCACGGCACTTGAAGTTGCGTTGCAGTCCGACCAGCAAGACAGAGTTGCACTCCTCCTCGGATTGAAGATAGATCTCGACACACCCATCTTCCAGCATACGAGCCAACGCTCAAACATGCTCACATGGGTTATCAGCCACGGGAGCCTCGGCATGCTCATACTCATTCTGTCAAAAGCAGACGTCAAGAGTAGACATCGTGTGAGCGCAACACGTGCACTCAGCCTAGCGACCAAGATGCGAAACATCCCAGCCGCGAACATCTTGCTCGAACATGGCACGCGCTGTGACTTCGAAGACGGGGACATTCCCATTCCCGCTGACGTCGACGACCCCGATGGTGACACATTTGATGATCCTTTGGTACTAGGACAGTTTACACCAGCGCTCGTGTATGCAGCGTTAAATCATGATTTCGCAATGGCCCGAATATTACTCACTCACGGAGCGAACCCGGATCTTGGTTACCACTGCGTTCGTTCTGGGATGCGGAGCGCCTTCTCTTGCGGAAGAATTATCGAACTCGTGATGGATCTTCGGTTCGTCGAAATGGCGCAATTGCTGCTCGATCACAGCGCGGACATAGGGCTTGCATCACCGGTTTGGTATGCGCAGGGGCATGAGTGTGAGTTCGTTCCAAGGTCGGTGTATCAGAGGGTGACGGCAGCACTGCGAGCAATCCGGTCGAAAAGCCTAGAGGAGTGAATAAGCTCCTTATGTCCGCAATATCTCTCATTCGAGAGCGTCTTTGCGTACGTGTAAGTACGTGTTACGGATTTCACAAGTGGCTCGTCGCTTCTGCATCATCGCAGTACCATGGGGTGAAGTGGATGCAGTGGATGACAACCACAGAGGGGTGTGAATAAGGTACCCATATGGATTCGTGAAAGGAACTTGGTAGTTTGTTCTAGACTGCGAAGTTCCTTTATAAGATCTCGATTGATATAAGTGCCTGTAATATATTGATCATGGAGCATCTGACTTTAGAATCCAACAGCGCGATGGCGCAGAAAGAACTTTCCTGTCATGTATCTCCCAAAACGCCTGACGCAATTTGGCATGAGAAGACGGAGAAGACGGATACTGTGTGCGATCGCTGCAGGTCGGTCATGGGCGCAGATTTGTTTTCATGGTGTTTCAACGACGACGGGGTACGGTTAAAGAAGCTGGTGCTGGGGAAAATGAGGCCTTTGGAAATAGGCCGGTGGATATTGGCTAATGTCAGTGGGGCCAGGTGTAGCTGCCCTGCTATGCTGCCATGTACACTGGACTGTGTCTTGTCAGAAGTTCAAAAAGGTCAATAAAATGGGGTTCAACGGTTTGATGATCGGATTGGGGTCGCGATGACGTGTATGAGAAGAAAATAAGGTGGAGTCTGGTAAGACTGGCTTCTAGAAGAAGTGATGTTCGCCCGCCTTCCCCGAACGAGCGACTAAGCCGGAGGAGGGGCATTACGCCGCCTTCGGCCTTCAATAAATTGCGGACACAAGACTCATACCAAACCCCGATTTCTCCGCGAGCCCCTACGACTGTGCATACCGTGACTCACAGTTGCTCTCATCTATAAGGAAGTCAGTTGCTGGCTTTGACCTCTTGTCACACACTTCAACCTTTCGATTCGGTTTTCGGCATCATGGACGGCATTAAGAAGACGTTTGCGCAATGCAAGAAGGAGGGCAGGGTACGATGTGCAACCACCAGAAGAGAGATGTAGAGCTAATATGTGTGCAGTCTGCTCTTGTCACGTATGTGACTGCAGGTTTCCCTACCGCAGAGGAGACGCCTGACATCATGATGGCCATGGAGGCGGGAGGCGCTGGTATGTGCAGCGAGCAATTGCTATGCCAGATGGCACGACAGCAGTCAATTGACACGTCTAGACATCATTGAACTCGGCATGCCCTTCACCGACCCCATCGCAGACGGCCCAGCAATCCAGACCGCGAACACAGTACGTTGACCCATTCGCCACAATGCGTTCGAAACTGTTCCTGACACCATGTGTCTATAGCAAGCCCTCAAGAACGGCGTCAACATTGGCAGCGTTCTCCAGATGATCCGCGATGCGAGGAAGCGGGGTCTCAAGGCACCCGTCCTTCTTATGGGATACTACAACCCCCTGCTCAGCTACGGCGAGGAGAAGATGCTGCAGGACGCAAAGGAGGCCGGAGCCAACGGCTTCATCATGGTCGACCTGCCACCCGAGGAGGCTCTGCGCTTCAGGAACTTCTGCCGCAGCTACGGGTAAGCCTGCTGTCTCGACGAGCATGGAACGAAGACTAACGAGACAGTCTCTCCTACGTTCCTCTTATCGCACCCGCTACGTCCGAGCACCGCATGCGCGTCCTCTGCAAGATCGCCGATTCCTTCATCTACGTCGTGTCTCGCATGGGCGTCACTGGCGCCTCCGGTACCATGAACGCCGCTCTTCCCCAGCTGCTCGAGCGCGTCCACAAATACTCTGGCAACGTCCCGGCTGCCGTCGGTTTTGGTGTCAGCACACGCGACCACTACCTGAGTGTAGGCAAGATTGCTGAGGGTGTCGTCATCGGTAGCCAGATTATCAACACATTGCTCAAGGCTGAACCAGGAACGGGCGCAAAGGCAGTCGAGAAGTACTGCGACGAGATCTGCGGCAAGAGCACCCGCGGTGCGCCTCGGGAGGTCGGTATCATCGAGACATTGAACGAGGCCAAGGAGCCCACCAACGTGCATGTCGACAAGGTTATTACCGACAAGGACACACCGGACGGTCCTGGCCTGGCTGATCAGCTGGAGATGCTCAACACTGATGATGCTAACGGCACCAACGGTACACACGAGCAGAATGGATTTGACGAAAAGCACAAGTTCCCCGCACGATTCGGCGAATTCGGTGGTCAATACGTTCCTGAATCGCTTATGGACTGTCTCTCTGAGCTCGAGGAAGGTTTCAATGCAGCCATCGAAGATCCCAAGTTCTGGGAAGAATACCGTTCTTACTACGACTGGATGGGTAGACCAGGTCATCTGCATCTTGCGGAGCGCCTTACCGAGCACGCCGGGGGCGCCAATATCTGGTTGAAGCGAGAGGACTTGAATCACACTGGAAGTCACAAGATCAACAACGCACTCGGACAGGTGCTCATTGCCAGGAGACTTGGAAAGACTGAGATTATTGCCGAGACTGGAGCTGGTCAGCACGGTGTTGCAACGGCCACGGTATGCGCCAAGTTCAACATGAAGTGCACCATCTACATGGGAGCTGAGGATGTCAGGCGCCAAGCCTTGAACGTGTTCCGCATCAAGTTGCTTGGTGCGCAGGTTGTTGCTGTCAAGGCTGGTGCTCAAACCCTGCGTGATGCAGTCAACGAGGCAATGCGCGCCTGGGTCGTCCACCTCGACACGACTCACTACATTATCGGATCTGCCATCGGCCCTCATCCTTTCCCCACCATTGTCCGCACTTTCCAGTCCATCATCGGAAACGAGACCAAGGAGCAGATGCAGGCGAAGCGTGGTAAGCTTCCCGATGCCGTAGTCGCCTGTGTTGGTGGTGGCAGCAACGCCGCAGGAATGTTTTACCCCTTCTCCAAGGACCTTTCTGTCAAGCTTCTTGGTGTCGAAGCTGGTGGTGATGGTGTCGACACCGACCGCCACAGCGCGACTCTCTCAGCTGGAAGCAAGGGTGTGCTCCACGGAGTCCGTACTTATGTTATCCAGAACAAGCACGGACAGATTAGCGAGACTCACTCCGTCTCTGCTGGTCTTGACTACCCTGGTGTAGGACCTGAGCTTGCCAGCTGGAAGGACAGCGACCGTGCCAAGTTCATTGCTTGTACAGATGCCGAGGCCTTTATTGGCTTCCGTCTCTTGTCACAGCTCGAGGGTATTATCCCCGCGCTGGAGACATCGCACGCGGTGTTTGGTGCTATTGAGCTGGCAAAGACGATGAACAAGGACCAAGACATTGTCATTTGCGTGTCTGGACGTGGTGACAAGGACGTGCAGAGTGTTGCTGAGGAGCTGCCCAAGCTGGGACCCAAGATCGGCTGGGATCTGAGGTGTAAGTGACATTATTCTTTGACTACTATGAATACTGCTAACAAACTACAGTCTAAACGACGACGTTGTCTGTACGAGGTCATGATTATAGGTGTATATAGGTCGACTGTCAATGCAAAACATTCGAACAAGATTGGCCACGAAAATTGACTACATGGTGTTTGTGAAAAGTGAGGCTCAACAGACGATTCTTTTTCATGTATGATATCACACGTTGTGATATCTGATTGGCGCAGGCAGAATGCGGGCCAGATATCCGCGACGATGATGCAGGTCGGGTGGTTTTGGCAAGGATTCGAATGCAGGCAATGACTAGCCGCGGCCACGAGCGGGCCATGACGAAGAGGTAAAGACATGGCTCAGCAGAGGATATCAAAGCTAATTCTGAATGTACATGGGGTAGTCGTGTGATGGGCAACTAAGACACTACCCGTTGCACAACCCGAGAGAGTGGTGAAGCGTGGGTGAGGTGTGGTTGCGGCGGAGGGCTGGAGCGCCAATCATCGGCCCATGTGTCTCCGACTGTGCTCGGGAGTGCAGTGACGAAAGCGCATCCACAATGTCCAGCTACCAAGCCGAGAAAGGTTCCGCGCCAATCCCACACTTGTCGATAGAATCACTCCATGCCGCAGTTTCCACGTGCTGCAAGCCACCTGACCGCCCTGCGAGCACTACGCTACGCCCTCTAGTCTGCCTACAGTAGCGTCTTCTCGCTGGAAGACTGCGATCCACCAACCTGGACGTCCTGACGCCTTACCGTGACGCTGCGCCCACCCAAGCTATAGAGCTCCAGGAATTCGACACACGCCCGGAACAGCCGCACAGGGAGAGCAAGAGAGAACAGAAGCGACGGGAGAAGCTCGAGCAGCTTCGCGAGGCCGAAGAGATGAAGTTCTCGCACAGTCTGCAGTTTAATGCTGTGCCCGACTGGAGCAACCACTACATCGCCTATAGCAATCTCAAGAAGCACATCTACAGCCTTGAGACACAGCTCAACCAGAAGCAGGCGCATACCGACGCCGAGTCGTCACCACTCCTCAATGGAGATGCCGACGATCCAGACAAGGTCTTTACCAATACCCTCGACACCGAACTAGAGCGCGTCACGTCCTTCTACAAGCTCAAGGAAAATGAAATCTTCGAGGAGATGGAGGCCCTGCTCAAGGACGAGGAGTCGTTCGAGTATCACCAGGAGGAGTACAACGAGGAGAATGAGAATGCGCCGCCGGGCAAGAAGATGCGCAGCGGGAGTGTGTTCAAGGCGATTGGCTTCCACCGGCCGCGGGCCATGAGCGGGGCAAGCGGACGGTCAACAGATCACGGCGCAGATGGCGACGCATCTGGCGACGACTCCGAGGACGAAGACGCCGACGAGACTGCACGGCTTCGTAAGAAGAGCCCAGACGGCCAGCGGCGACGAAGACGGACAATCGACGAAGACATGGCAGCCTCGCACGCCTCCTCGCGACGGAAAACAAGCGTCGCATTCGAAGACTACAACGACATGGCCTTCTCCGCGCTGTACGAAGAAGGCGTGTCGTTGAAGAAACGCCTCGTTAGCGTATACGTCCTACTCTGCGAGCTCCGCTCCTTCATCCAACTAAACAAGACGGGATTCGAAAAAGTGCTGAAAAAGTACGACAAGATCATGGACCGCAAGCTCAAAAAGACCTATCTGAGCAAATACGTTTACCCCGCCTATCCCTTCCAGCAGAGCACCATGGACGAGCTGACGCGCAATCTCGAGCGCATGGAATCCGCCTACGCGCAAATCGGCACAAAGGGCGACATTGCCGAGGCGAAGCGCGAATTGAGATTACACCTGCGCGAACACGTTGTCTGGGAGCGGAACACGGTTTGGCGAGAGATGATTGGAATCGAGCGGAAAGCGCAAGCGGCGAATATCGGTATCAGCCATACACTGCTTGGACGCGATACCACGGGTGGCAAGATACGGCGGCAGGGCGACGACGTCGAGTCGGATATGAAGGAGGTGGATACGCCGATTGGGCGATACCGGTGCCCGCAATGGCTGCTCAGCAGGACGTTTTGGATCCTGCTGAGTTGTATTGCCGTGTTTGTTGTGTTGCTTGTTGTGCCTATTATGGAGGCGCCTGAGCAGCAGAATTGTCTTGCCATGGTCATCTTTGTCAGTTTGCTGTGGGCTACAGAGGTACGGATCCTGTTGGGCGATTTTGATGATCGTTTGGCTAATTACCACATAGGCTATACCGCTCTTCGTCACGTCCCTGCTGGTTCCTTTCCTTGCTGTGACGTTGAATGTCGTCCGAAGCGATGTCGAACCTCACAAGCGTCTGGAATCCAAGGCTGCAGCGTCATACGTCTTCTCTGCCATGTGGACGCCTGTCATCATGTTGCTGTTGGGTGGTTTCACCATCGCGGCTGCGCTGTCAAAGTACAATATTGCCAAAATGATGGCTACACTTGTTCTTAGCAAGGCTGGAACGAAGCCAAGGACTGTGCTGTTGGTCAATATGTTTGTGGCCATGTTTGCTAGTATGTGGATTAGCAATGTCGCAGCGCCTGTGCTTTGCTTCTCCATCATCCAGGTACGTCAACTTGTCGCAGAAAAACGTTCAAGTCAAGCTAACTTTTCGCAGCCCATCCTTCGTAATTTGCCTGCCGACTCCGATATGACCAAGGCCCTCCTCATGGGCATCGCCCTCTCCTCCAACATAGGCGGTGCCGCTTCCCCCATTGCGTCCCCCCAGAACCTAATCGCACTGCAAAACATGCACCCGGAGCCTTCCTGGGGCATATGGTTCTTCGTCGCCTTGCCCGTGTGTATCATTTCCATCCTGCTCATCTGGGTCTTCCTCCTGGCTACTTTCCAACCCGGAAAAGGGCCGTCCATTGTTCCTATCCGGCCGCTCAAGGACAAGTTCACGGGTGTGCAGTGGTTCATTACCATTGTCACCATCGTGACCATTGTCTTGTGGTGCGTCAGCCACCAGCTTGAAGCTACATTTGGTGACATGGGCGTCGTAGCCATCATACCCATTGTCCTCTTCTTCGGCACGGGTATCCTTACCAAAGAAGACTTCAACAACTTCCTCTGGACCATCATCATACTCGCTGCCGGCGGCCTTTCGCTCGGCAAAGCAGTCAACAGCTCCGGTCTCTTACACACCATTGCCCTCTCCATCACCGCTGGAGTAGAGGGAATGAGTCTGTACGGCGTCCTCGTCACGTTTTGTGCCTTAATTCTCGTCGTGGCTACCTTCATCTCGCATACCGTTGCCGCGCTCATTGTGCTGCCCCTTGTGCAGCAGGTGGGGCAGCAGATGCCGGAGCCGCATCCGAATTTACTCGTCATGGGCGCTGTGTTGATGGCGAGCGGGGCCATGGGCTTGCCGACGAGTGGGTTCCCTAATATGACGGCCATTATGATGGAGGATCAGAGGACGGGCCAGAGGTATCTTGCTGTCAAGCATTTTTTGACGAGGGGTGTTCCCGCGAGTATTATGACGTTTGGGGTTATTGTTACGGTGGGGTATGGGTTGATGCTTGCGGTTGGGTTTTAAAAAAGTCCGAAGGGGGGGCGATTGTTGTTGCGTTTATAGACTGTGTTTTTTTATTTTTGGGTCAGAGAAGACTTTATGCAGAGCATTTTTCAGCGTGGGTGGATGGCGCGAATGAGATATCGCGTTTCCTGACATGTTGGTATTGTGAGCTTGTGGTGAGGCATTGTTGTCATGCGATGTATGACTCTTGATCGAGTAGGTGATTGTTGGTGTTGGTATTGGTACCGTGCCCTGCACGGATGTGTATATACTAACATATATTGTAGGAAATTACCCTATTCCGCCCTTTCAATTGTATAACTGTCTATCAAAGGATCGTCGCAAGGAAAGTGGCCCGTCTTGCCGAGATATGCTCTACATAACTCACGTCGATTGTGGCGGTAAAAACCCTGCTCGATACCGTCTACTACAGCGTCGTACCTCAACATGGCTACCAATACCTTGGACGACTCCTTGAACAGAAACGGACTGAACAACGACCGCGGTGCCACCGCCCCCCATTACGCTGGTCTATCTTCGAGGATGTATCCACTATCCTCGTCCTTGATAATCCCAGATCCCAAAATCCTTCCTTCTCGCCTTTTGTGGGTCACGCAATCGCAGCAGAACCAGCCTCCCAGATCCCTCTTACCAAGATTGCAATCACCAACTCCTATGTAGACTGGTATGACCATTACGACTACGAGTCACCGGAGCCCTTGCTTGTTAGTAGAGCGGACGGCGGTACCGTTACCGTTGCAGATGTTGTTGAGCAGCTCTCGGCCTACTTCGCGAGTCACAGGGAAGACATACTTATGGTCTTGGAACTCTACTTGGAAAAGAAGCCATGCCGCTTCGTGGTAGACTGCAAAGTCGAATATGACCCTACTATCCTCGTAAGTGGCGAGGAAATCTCCCCTGATACGAAAGTCTTTTTTAACGGATTTTTTGGTATCACAGAGCCCGACGTGGAGCTTGGAGTAGAATTGTGTGCTGAATAAGATCTTCTAAAGAGACTGCGGTGTTAGAGACTCTAAAAATACAACTTCGAGTCGCTTCAGGATCTCCTCGCTACATTTATCTAGTGTCTCACCTGATGAGTAGAAGGCAAGGTGGGGTACCTAGGTAGCGCATGCGATATGACTCTTTATCGTGTAAGTGATTGTTGGTATTAGTACTGTGTAGGGCACGGATCTATATACTAACATGTATCATAGGAAACAACTCTGTTCTGCTCTACTCATTGTATAACTGACTATTAAAGGAATATCTTAAGGAAAGTGACGTGCCGTGCACTTATGCGTCCAAATGGTGCATAAGACATTAGATCCATGAAGGTGACCAGCCTTCCGACATCTTCGTTACCTCACTCTTCGCTCCAGAGTATGCGTACATCACCCGCCGCCCGGACAGCACTAGGTATGATAGTCATCCCATCCGCCTGAAACATCGCCTTTAACGTCGCACTACCATGGTCCCTCACCGCCTTTGCGCAGTTATCACAGATCTGATCTGGGCCGTCCGCACGTCCACAGGGGGTGTTGGACACACTGATGTTAGGAATTGTCGTCTGTGCCACCTCATTCTTCGCAGCTCTTGCGTGCTTCATAAGCATGACAAACTTGGAATATGTCGGCTCTTCTTCAGTCTTCTCTGGAAGCTCACCTCCTGCGGCCTTTGCAAAAGCAATCTGTACCCATGCGCACAAGTCTTGGTCGTTCTTGTCTCGCGCTTTCCAGAGGGCAAAGTAGTCAGGGCGATCTCTTTTGGCGTGTTCTTCATCGTAGTCAGGTTGCTGCTGATTGGGGTGAGCATCCGGAAATTGCATATGCAAGAGCTCCTCTATTGCCGTCAAGGAAGATATGGGGTGAGAATCTTGGCAGCTTCTACAGAGTCGATCACCCTTTTTGGTAACGTCATTCCGGACACATATTGATGTATCTGCATGTTTGCAATACTCCAGTTCTGCCTGTAGCGTGCCGAAGTTTGCTTGTGGTGGCGCCATTGCGTGTCCTGTTGTACGTTCTTGGTCGGGTGTTGATGAAATGAGTCTTTTCTGATGATGGAACTCGGATTTGAAAGCGATATAAGTTTTCAGGGATTCCTTTGGTGTGCTCAATATGGCTGAAGTGCTGTTCTGGTATCTATCTCTCAGTTTCATCGTTCGCGACGCTCTTATACTCGCTCTATGTCTTGACAGTCACGAATATGACTTGCTGGATACGAGTCTCTCCACGACTCGCAAGAGCAATAGACAGCAACTCAATCTGTTCGCCATGACTTGGAGAAGCAGGCGTCATGCTTTCAAGGTCCTGTCGAGTCAACGGCCTACGAAAGACTCATAGTGTCGATGACTTAGTGAACTTGAGGTAGTGGAAGACCTGCGACTGATCGATGTTTGCTATTCAGTGCTTGTCAATGGTGTGTCACACGTGTGATGATTCTAGAGAACGCAGCGTTGTTAATGAGTTTCGTGATATAAATCATTTCAACACACAGATGTCAGTGGTACCAGGAGTAAATGAGAAGAAAGGACATACGAGCGAGGCGACTGCACTAGTCAAAGCCAAATCAATGGCTGCTGTTCGTTTCTGGTGCAAGCATACTCTACATCTCGCACGAGATGTTCATTCTCAGCCCATAGCCATCTACTTGCTTGCTTCTATTAACGACTTTTCAGCCCCTCTGGAAGGGTTTCCAAGCGAGCAGTATCTAGTTAGGATTCGGTTCTATTTTGTTTCGGAAAACATTACTCCTTTTTGTCACTATATTCCGCTCTCTTCCTTCAATGCTTTACTGCAACGACATAGAACAAACGAGCCACATACAGCCTCCCCGATCCGTACCATATCCAAACGAGAAGGTAATCTGGAACGCTTGATGCCGCTTGCCTAAGGGTATCTTTCCAGTACTAGTGAACGGTATCCCGGATGATGATGTAACGGCGGGTAGACTTGTGTCGTTATCTCTTAATCCATGCGCACAGTAGGCAGTGCAGACCTACCACAATCATGATCTATGCAGCGCGAGTCATAAACCAGAGCATGGATTCGTTTTCGCAGTAGCATATGTAGGTACTCGGGGTTGGTGTTACGCAGTCGCGTCAGCCTCGCACGGGCTAGGTACCCAGGCGGGTTGTATTTGGAAGTCAGCTTACGGCCCCCACGTCAGCGCCACCCAGTGGGAGGTTCCTGCAACGCCATTTCCGAGCTCTCATGCTCCTACGTGCTACCTAGCCCCCACTAGTTTGGTATAGAGCCAACATCGACATCCAGAATGCTGGAGGATCGTTATGTATTTAGCATCTACCTTGCGGATCTATGCAGGCAGCAATTGGCCAATGGTATTGCAAGGTCTAAGCCTGAGTCCCGTTTCTGAATCGAGGAGCATAACCACGCCGTAGGTTAAAGTGCTTCCTATAAACTGTCTCTTTCTCGGTGCTCTCAATTATTCACTCGAGACTACAGGAGAGCTTAATCGAGCAATAACCATGGGTAACGGTCCTAGCTCACTACAGACAAATATCAACCATGCAGCGTACTTCTCCAACTTGAGGTCTATAGACCACGACTTGCAAACGATTACAAGTAACAGAAGTAGCTCTTCAACGCTTGTTAGCATATCTGCAGTCCAGCCAGGACAGCAGATGAAGAGTACGAACCCCAATCCTACGACGCCGTTCAATTCATCAAGCATCTTGCAAGAAGCGAATCGTGTCCATTCTTGTTCGTCGAAAGAATTTATCCGGCGTTCCACATTTTGGAAGACTGTGGGAGCGATCACTGGATTCTTTCTCATAGGTCAGTCTCGTCAATTGCATGTACCGAAGTCTTTGTTAATCTCCTCAAGCACTCTTCGCCGCGTTAGGACACTATATGCTAGTCAAGGGTCTAAATGGGACGCCTCTCGAGACTAGCTTCCTCAGCCAGACTCAGTTCTCGGCTGTCTCTATATTGTTAAGCACAATCTTCAAAGCTGCACTAACAGCCAGCATGGGTACGTGTTTCGCACAACACCTCTGGTACGTTTTGCGTGGAAAGGCGATGTCTCTTTCGATGGTCGAGATGCTGTTCGTAATTCGAAACGACTTATTCGCATTGCTCAGTCCACAAGGGATACGGAGAGCGCCTTTGCTGTTCCTTATGGCGCTTCTAATCTGGTCTCTTGGAATCGCAGTCATTTATCCACCGGGTGCGCTCACCGTAAGCGTCAGGACTCAAGAGTTTACTGAGCATCACAACATGTCTATAATGAACCCACCCATTTCACCGCAACTCGACTTTTCCGGAGACGAAAGCTTCCCTACTTTAAGCAGAGGAGACCCACTACACGGGCCTGACAAGGTCTTCTTAAACTTTCCACTAGATCCAGAAGTTCGAAAATTTATATACATCGACAAGAGTTTATCACAGATCCCTTTGGATGCCGGCATTCGACAATTCATATATAGGTCAGTTGAGTACTCCAGTAATCTAACAAAGGCTGAATCTATAGTGGACCTTCAAACCGCCTGGTATACCTCGCACAAACTATAAAGAACAACAACCAGATATCTACCTTCCCAAATCACCCAGGAGAGAATTCCACGTACAATTTGCAATTCAGAGGACCTCAATTCAAATGCACCACGTCAGAGTACAACATCACTCTTTCGGCTGAATACGATCCGAAGGAATTTGTGGTACCCATGTGGGTATCGTCATGGGACGATCAAAAGCTTATCCATTCATTGACACAATATGACATCAAAACGTTTAATGCCCACTGTAGGTCCAATAATAGCCTAGTCTGGAACGCATATGCTGTGGCGAATGAGCAGGTCTGCGAATCTGTCTCCGTACTCTACAACGTCAGCGTCACGTTTCCCAGAGGCGTCCAGACAGTAGACTATTCCATCAGCGATGCAAGAACTCTTCCGCGAAGAGTCGACATATACGATACAATCGACATTTCGGGCGCCTACGATGATCCGAATCTTAATCCGGGCAAATTGTATGGAATACAACTTAGGCTTCCATCGATACCAGAAGCACTTGAAGAATGGCACCAGAAAGTATCAGAAGCTATCCCTATTTCTAATGAGTGGGCTATTCTAGACTCATTGATGCCCTTTCTTGATAAGGAATATTTCCATTCGCAGTATCTGCCCTCAGATGCGTTATCTGTTACACGGGGTCAGGCTATACTTCTCTAGGCTCGGTCCGTACTAAGGCGAGGTAGACTAAAGCGGTAGTCCGTGAGGTATCGTATGGAATGATCAGGTGGAAAAGAGTTATCGTTGTAACCAAAA